>NW_027254146.1:300000-573489 GCF_044704955.1 Pristiophorus japonicus | reverse complement strand
ACGACCGATACAAAATATTTATTCAAATTCTCTGCCATTTCCCTGTTTCCCATTATTAATTCCCCAATCTCATCTTCTAAGGGACCAACTTAGCTACTCTCTTCCTTTTTATATACCTTGCTAGTTTACTCTCAATCTATTCCCTTTTTTTTCCATCGTCCGTTTTCGTTGCTATTTTCTAAAAAGTTCCCAATCTTCTGGCCTTTCATTAATCTTCGCAACATTATATGCCTTTGTTTTCAATTTGATACCATCCTTTACTTCTTAGTTAGCCACGGATGGTTCATCCTTCTTAGAGTCTTTCTTTCTCATTGGAATATATCTTTGCTGAGTTATGAAATATCTCCTTAAATGTCTGCCACTCCTTATCTGTCTTACCCTTCCTTTGTAATTGCCTTTATTTTTCAGGGCACTATTTTGAGACCCAAGTTTCTTACCCTCAAACCGAATTTGGAATTTTACCATGTTATGATCACTCTTCCCAAGAGGATCCTTTACTATGAGATCATGAATTAATCCCAATCTCATTACACATTACCAATTCTAAAATAGTCTGCTCCCTGGTTGGTTCCACAACTGTTGTATCAGGCTAGAATGGGTTGAATGGCCTCCTTTAGTTCTTATGTAACAGGTTTTGTTCTACAGTACAGGTTAGAACAGTATTGTTCTAAGAAAACATCCCGAATACACTCTATGAACTCTTCCTCAAGGCTACCTTTTCCAATTTGATATGTTTAATCAATATAAAGATTAAAGTCATCTATGCTTATTGCAGTACCTTGCTTATAAGCCTCCATTATTTCTTGATTTATATGCTGTCCTTCAGTGTAGCTATTGTTAGTGGGCCCATAGACTACTCCCACCAACTTCTTTCCCTTATTATTTCTTATCTCCACCCAAACTGATTCTACATCTTGATCTTCTGAGAATCAGAACCATCTGACCTCTCAAGTGGGCTTAAAAGATTGCATGACGTTATTTCAAAGAAAATAAATCTCTCCGGTGTCCTGGCTAACATTTATCCCTCAACCAACATCACTAAAACAGAGGCCGTGAAAGGCACATTATAAATACAAAGGAGAAAAGGAACAGGACATCAATTAGTCTCCTCTTGGAGAAATCAAGGAATCGACTCACTGTATGTAGGAAACAAAGCTGATTTATTTGATCGTTGTTTGACAGAGGGTGCAGAAAAGATTTACAAGAATGATTCCAGGGATGAGGGACTTCAGTTACATGGATAGACTGGTGAAGCTGGGGTTGTTCTTCTTAGATCAGAGAAGGTTGAGAGGAGATTTGATAGAGGTGCTATAAAATCATGAGGGGTCTGGACAGAGTAGAGAGAAAATATTCCCATTGGCAGAAGGGTTGAGAACCAGAGGACACAGATTCAAGGTGATTGGCAAAAGAACCAAATGCGACATGGGAAAAAACTTTTTTTTAAAGCAGCGAGTGGTTAAGATCTGGAATGCACTGCGTTAAAGGGTGGTGGAGGCAGATTCAATCGTGACTTTCAAAAAGGGAATTGGATAAGTACCGGAAATAAAACATTTGCAGGGCCACGGGGAAAGGGTGGGGAGTGGGACTTGCAGAGAGCCGGCACGGGCTCGACGGTCCGAAAGGCTTCCTTCTGTGCTGTAACCATTCTATGATTCTATGATATCCAGAAAATAAAACTCCAGCCCAGTTATAGGGATTAATTATGCCAGGGACAACAAACCCCAACTGTCCGAGTGAACATGGTTGAGTCCTGGATGTGATTAACGGCAACAGTAACAGCAGAATCCAACCTCTGCAGTCACTTGTGAACTCGATGTGTCAGCGAAATTGATGGGATTGAAGGCCGATAAATCCCCAGGGCCTGATGGACTGCATCCCAGAGTACTTAAGGAGGTGGCCTTGGAAATAGCGGATGCATTGACAGTCATTTTCCAACATTCCATTGACTCTGGATCAGTTCCTATCGAGTGGAGGGTAGCCAATGTAACCCCACTTTTTAAAAAAGGAGGGAGAGAAAACAGGGAATTATAGACCGGTCAGCCTGACCTCAGTAGTGGGTAAAATGATGGAATCAATTATTAAGGATGTCATAGCAGCGCATTTGGAAAGAGGTGACATGATAGGTCCAAGTCAGCATGGATTTGTGAAAGGGAAATCATGCTTGACAAATCTTCTGGAATTTTTTGAGGATGTTTCCAGTAGAGTGGACAAGGGAGAACCAGTTGATGTGGTATATTTGGACTTTCAGAAGGCTTTCGACAAGGTTCCACACAAGAGATTAATGTGCAAAGTTAAAGCACATGGGATTGGGGGTAGTGTGCTGACATGGGTTGAGAAATGGTTGTCAGACAAGAAGCAAAGAGTAGGAGTAAATGGGTACTTTTCAGAATGGCAGGCGGTGACTAGTGGGGTACCGCAAGGTTCTGTGCTGGGGCCCCAGCTGTTTACACTGTATATTAATGATTTAGACGAGGGGATGAAATGTAGTATCTCCAAATTTGCAGATGATACTAAGTTAGGTGGCACTGTGAGCTGCGAGGAGGATGCTATGAGGCTGCAGAGTGACTTGGATAGGTTAGGTGAGTGGGCAAATGCATGGCAGATGAAGTATAATGTGGATAAATGTGAGGTTGTCCACTTTGGTGGTAAAAACAGAGAGACAGACTATTATCTGAATGGTGACAGATTAGGAAAAAGGGAGGTGCAACGAGACCTGGGTGTCATGGTACATCAGTCATTGAAGGTTGGCATGCAGGTACAGCAGGCGGTTAAGAAAGCAAATGGCATGTTGGCCTTCATAGCGAGGGGATTTGAGTACAGGGGCAGGGAGGTGTTGCTACAGTTGGACAGGGCCTTGGTGAGGCCAAACCTGGAGTATTGTGTACAGTTTTGGTCTCCTAACCTGAGGAAGGACATTCTTGCTATTGAGGGAGTGCAGCGAAGGTTCACCAGACTGATTCCCGGGATGGCGGGACTGACCTATCAAGAAAGACTGGATCAACTGGGCTTGTATTCACTGGAGTTCAGAAGAATGAGAGGGGACCTCATAGAAACGTTTAAAATTCTAATGGGTTTGTGGATATCTGAACGGAATATATGGAATTAAGGACAGTAAAGTAAACGGGATATATGAAAATGTATAAGCCATGGAAGAATAGCTGGGAGAATGTCAGATTGCAAATAGTGCAACATCAGCATAGCTAACAGTCTTTCTCAAGGTTTCAAGTCACTAATCCTGCCAATAACATCTAATTGTAACATGAATAGTCACACCACTAGATTGGAACATTTAGAGGCAATGCTTGAGCTTTCAAGAAAAACATCTCATAGATTGACTAATGAGTGGCTGAGTTAGACTGTCAATCCATTTGTATTTTGTTATCTGATTTCAAAACTGTATAACTGTTAACGCTTTACGATGTAACTTCACCTATCCGTAGGGAGTGTGTACGCTCTATCCAGAGAATATATCTTCTGTCTGATAGGTCTTACTGGCCGGTAATATAGACTGCTTTGTTCAAAGCACAAGAGGTATTCGACTCAGTAATTTTACTGAACCAGATTGAGGTAAAAGAATCCAGGAATTTACAGGTTTAGACAGGTTAGATGCAGGAAGAATGTTCACAATGTTGGGGAAGTCCAGAACCAGGCGTCACAGTCTAAGGATAAGGGGTAAGCCATTTAGGACTGAGATGAGGAGAAACTTCTTCACCCAGAGAGTGGTGAACCTGTGGAATTCTCTACCACAGAAAGTTGTTGAGGCCAATTCACGAAATATATTCAAAAAGGAGTTAGATGTAGTCCTTACTACTAAGGGGATCAAGCGGTATGGCGAGAAAGCAGGAATGGGGTACTGAAGTTACATGTTCAGCCATGAACTCATTGAATGGCGGTGCAGGCGAGAAGGGCCGAATGACCTACTCTTGCACCTATTTTCTCTGTTTCTATGTCAGCAGGGTAGATAAACTAGTGAAGCCCTTCCCACACTCGGAGCAGATGAATGGCCTCTCCCCAGTGTGAATGCGTTGGTGTGTCAGCAGGTTGGATGAAAGAGTGAAGCCCTTCTCACACTCGGAGCAGATGAACGGCCTCTCCCCAGTGTGAGTGCGTTGGTGTTTCATCAGATAATTTCTGCTTTTATAGCTCTTTTCACAGTCAGAACTCTTACTGGTGTGAACAAGTTGGTGTTCAGTGAGGTGGGATGAACGAGTGAATGCCTTCCCACACACAGAACAGGTAAAAGGTCTCTCCCCGGTATGAATACGCTGGTGAGCATGAAGCTCGAATTAATTAGTGAATCCCTCTCCACACGTAGAGCAGATGAATGGCCTCTCTCCTGTGTGAGCTCGCTGGTGACTCAGATGATGAGATGATTTAGCAAACCGTTTCCCACATACGGGACAGATGAATGGTCTCTCCCCAGTGTGAACTCGCTTGTGTTCAATGAGGTGTGAAGATGCAGTGAATTTCTTCCCACACACGGGGCAGGTGAACGGCCTCTCCCCAGTGTGAACTTGGTGGTGTTCAGTGAGGTGGGATGAACGAGTGAATCCCTTCCCACACGCGGGGCAGGTGAACGGCCTCTCCCCGGTGTGACTGCGTCAATGAGTTTCCAGCGCAGACGGGCAATTGAATCCCTCCCACAGTCTCCACATTTCCACGGATTCTCCATGGTGCAGGTGTCCTTGTGTCTGTCCAGGTGTCCTCGTCCACACACAGAACACATGTACGGTTTCTCCCCGCTGTGAATGGTGTGATGTTTTTTCAGGCTGTGTAACTGGTTGAAGCTCTTTCCACAATCAGTGCACTGGAACACTCTCACTCGGGTGTGTGTGTCTCGGTGCTTTTCCAGTCACACTGATGTTTGAAATCTTTTCCCACAGACAGAGCAGACAAACGTTTCTCCTTTCACATTCAAAGGCCGATGATAGTCAAGTGAAGCGAGTGACTTTGTCAGGTCTTGATATAATTGGTTCGAGTTTCCTGTCTGTAAATCCTCCTCTTCTAATATCCTGTCAAAGGTGTTTACGAAAGTCAGCACTGGAAGTGCAGGATAGAAATTGACAATCCTACTTTGTATGGAACATTCTTTCCTCGCTTGTCCCCCAAAGCTGTAAATTCCCATCCCACACACTCTCCCTCCACCCTGTGCTGAAATCCAAACTTATCGCACCACCTCCATCATTTCTTTCTTCCATCTGCAATTTTCTCACTCCCTCTTCTCTGGTTGGCTTCAGTTCTACATCCAGTCTGTGCAGACTGAGCATAAATGAGGAATGATTTTCTCTCCTGGTCACTGGGACCCTAAAGCCCCACCCGCCCTCTGCTCCTGTACCAAGATGGCCGCGCAGGCGCCCTGATCCTGTCGAAGAATTTGGCTAGTTACCCCGAGCAGTCGGGTCTATCACCGCGGGTCAAACATGGGGCCTGCGGGCTCATATTCGGGACCTGGGACCTACACCAGGTGTTTATGAAGCTGCCCAAGCCCACCCAGGGGTCTAATTCCTCCACTGAGCACACAAGTTCCTACCGACTCGTGGAACGTCTCTTCCGCCTCAGACCACCTCCACCACTGGCACTGCGCCTGCTCAGAGCACAGCCCGGTCCCGTGTCTGGGCTCCTGGTGTCATTGATAGAGCACTTTACCCCTGCGCGGGGGATTCTGGCTACAGAAGTAAACGTCGCAACATTTGGTAGTGAAATGGATTGATTCAGGACAGACAGCAGGGATTATTGCAGGAAATAACAGTGCAGTGAGAAAGGAAATGCAGTGGATGTTGTGTCGATGGATTGTCAAAAGGTGTTTGATAAGGTGCCGGACAGGAGGCTTGTTGATCAAATTAAGGCTCACAGTATTAAAGGGAGTGGGGCCGCGCGGAGAGGAAGTTGGGTAAAGGGCAGAAAACAGAGAGTAGTGGTAAATGGATGTTCTTCAGACTGGAGGGATGTAAACAGTGGTGTCCTCCAGGGTCAGTGTTGGGACCATTGCTCTTAATATAGAGAGAGGATCTGGGCTCGGGAATAAGCACAAGAATTAGAAGCAGGAGTAGGCCATTTGGCCCCTCGAGCCTGCTCCGCCATTCAAAAGATCATATTGATTCATCAATTGATCCACCGCTACGAAAAACAATAAGAATAAAACCGGACGGACCACCTGGCATCGACCTCCGCACCGGCTACGGACCTGACAACGGCCCACCCAGCCCAGTCTTTCTCATCAACATCTGGGGACTTGTGCCAACATTGGAAGAGATGTCCCAGACTAGTCAAGCAACAGCCTGACATAGTCATACTCACAGAATCATACCTTTCAGCCAATGTCCCAGACTCCTCCATCACCATCCCTGAGTATGTCCTGTCCCACCGGTGGTGGCACAGTAGGAAACAGTCAGGAGGGTGTGGCCCTGAGAGTCCTCAACATAGATTCCGGACCCCATGAAGTCTCCTGGCTTCAGGTCAAGCATAGGCAAGGAAACCTCCTGCTGATTCCCACCTACCGCCCTCCCTCAGCTAATGATACAGTACTCCTCCATGTTGAACACCACTTGGAAGAAGCACAGAGTAGCAAGGTGCACAGAATGTACTCTGGGTGGGGGACTTCAATGTCCATCAGTACTGGCTCGGTAGCACCACTACTGACCGAGCCAGCCGAGTCCTGAAGGACATAGCTACGAGACTGGGCCTGCAGTAGGTGGTGAGAGAACCAACACGAGGGGAAAAACCTACTTGCCCCCATCCCTTCGGAAAGGGCACGAGTGGGAGCAGTGGCAAGCCTATAATGGGCGTGAGTCAGCCGAGCAGCGGGACTTCGGAAAGGGCGCGAGAGTGGGAGCAGCGGTAAGCCTACAAAGGGCGTGAGTCAGCCGAGCAGACAGCCGAAACAGCACCAAGTGACCTGGGAGGATAAGAAGTAAAAAGATTCAAAATGTGATGTCACAGCAAAGCAGGGAAATGATTGGTTGGTCAGTTTTTCTCTCTTTTCTTGGGCATTGGTTTAAATTAAGAGCTGGGATTAAAAATCTAAACTTTCAAAACGTGAAAACTTAATTAATTAAATACATTAGAGATGGCAGGGCAGGCGATGTGTTACTGCTGCTGCATGTGGGAGCTGGTTGACCCCATTGAGGTCCACGATGACCACATTTGCAGTAAGTGTTGGCTGCTCGAGGAACTTCGGCTCTGCGTTGATGAGCTGGAGTCCGAGTTGCAGACACTGCGACACATCAGGGAGGGGGAGAGTTACCTGGACCCTGTGTTCCAGGAGGCAGTCACACCCCTTAGATTAATTAATTCAAATTTGGTCATGGTTAGGGACAGGAGGGTGTGACTACGAGCGAATGCCTTGGTACAATAGGCCATTCAAGTGGGGGGAGTAAAAAGAAATGCTGCAGTGGTAGGAAACAGTATAGTTTCGGAGATAGATACTGTTTTCTGCAGCTGTGAATGTGTGAAAATGTATAAGCAATAGAGACAGTGAAGTGAACAAAGGAATAATGGAAAATAACTAAAAGAATGTCGGACTGCAAATATTACAACATCAGCAGAATTAACAGACTTGCTCAAGGTCTAAGTTACTAGTCACGCCAGTAAAATTGTAACATTTACAAGCAATGTGTGAGAAAGCTCTTTGTGGAAAAACAGTTGCTGTAACCACTTGCCCGTATTTAATTGGGCAAGAAAGGCCAGGTATCAGCTAATGAGTGGACAAAGGGAAGGAGGGATCACAAAGGATAGGGTGAACTGAATGTCTCTCAATTGTATCACGTACTGAAAGTGTATAACCGTTGCGACCCTACATTGTAACGTGGCTTGTCCGAGGGAAGTGGGCGCACTCTGAGGGAAAGCATCCCTTCGTTCTGATAAGTCCCGGTCGGTGAAACAATTAATAAAGACTGCTTTGTTATAAGCTGCTTTGGTGTTCGCCTCAGTGTATTCGCTGAAACAGATTGAAGGAAAAAGAATCCAGAATCTACATTTGGTGTCAGAAGTGGGATCTCAACAGACGACTGCTAAAAACTTGCAAATTAAGAGCCAGACTAGCCTTGGACGAGACGGGAGGAAAATGGCCACTGGAGTGAGTATACTTTAAATACCACTCCAGTTTCCTTCGATTTCAAAAGTCTGAGGAAAGTTTGGTCACCCGCTGGTTCTCAGGTAGCGTTCTGAACGAGATCCAGGACAATCTGGTGAATACCTTCTAAACTTAGAATAGGGAAGGTTAGGGAAATCGCGCGGCAACGCAGAAGGATAGGGAAATCTGGAACCTAGAACAAATTAAGTAAGGCTTAGGATAGGTAAATCTGGAACCTAGACCAAATTAAGTAAGGCTTATCGCGCAGCGACGCGAACAGGAAAACCGCGCGGCGACGCGGAGGGATAGACAATTGCGTGGCGACGCGGAGGTTAGGGAATTACGTAAAATTTAGCCGTGGGACTGTGTAAATTTAAAATTGTACTTATTCCAGGTACGGCGTCGATCTTGTATATCACTTGGTCCGCCTAGGCTCTGGATAAGATAACCTAAACCACCGCAGGGCGACGCGGGGACAATCGGGACTAATCAGGACCTTGATCCTACGCGGGGCGACGCGAGGATGGGTAATTTAGATAAAACTACGAATTCCCTGAAAGATCATGGATCCAAAAATAGAGCCGGCCAAAACAATTAATAGGAAAGAAGAGAGACTTTTGTGAACGTCTGTTTTAAATGAGAAGTGCTTGTGTAATTTTGATTGCAGAATGAAAGCCTGTTTGGGAAACCGGGGAGTTGTGGTTTGTTTTAGCTCCACCCACTTTTTCAAACAGAGTGAAAGTTTTTTTAACCCTTCGTAGTGTCCTATATGTGGGAAGTTTAAGAGTGTGAACCTTATTGAATTACATTTTAAGTTAGGAATGCAGGTGTGGATATATTCGGATGATAAGTTACGGAGCTAGGAAATGCACAAAGGATAGGTTTGTTGAGTAAAAGATAAAAAAATACATGGTCCCGGTGGTTAAAAAAAAATAATTTATTTGACACGCTCACTTACTTGTCGAAAGAAAACATGCAATGATTGATTACATTGGGTTGAAAGACATAAATTTAGTCTCGGAATTAGATAAAGAATGCCTTTTTTTTTTAAAAAAAGTTTCTAAGCTCAAAAAAAAAGTTTTAAATAAAGATTGAAATTACAAAGTTTGAATTGGGATTTTGAGATAATCAGAGAAGGCACAGCAAAATACTGAGGTGGATTCAAAAAAAAATTTATTATATTAAATCTGATCTCAAAGAAAATAGGAGATATAAAACTAAAAGATTTGGAAACAATCTAGAACTACCTTCAGGGATCAGGTCAAACTCCTGGGCGAGTGGCGAGCTATCTGCGAAGGTGTAAAAGGGACTTTTGAAAAATGCTAAAAACAGCAAGCTTTAGCAGTTTCGAAGAGACATGGTAACGACCTTGAACTGGTACAATTGAGATAACGAAAAGCAGCTCTCTCAGCCTACGTGCCAATCTTCCCTCTAGTTATGGAAAAGACGGAAAAAAAAGACGCAACCTTGAAAGAAAACAAATACAAAACCTAATTTGAAGAAAGGAGATCTTTAAAAAAAAAAGACGTAACTTACTAAATAGATGCTGAAAGGGAAAAAAAGTGTTCCGAGATGGAAAAGGACATAACTTACTAAATACTAGCTGATATTTGCCGTGAAAAAGATATTGGCTTAATTGAAAAATTTTTGGAAGAGGTAAAAGACACTCTCCATTGACAATGATTTTAAATTATGAGAAAGTTCCACTGCAGTTTGAAAAGATGCATCACTTCGGTCAAGTTGGCAGGAAAACGCCACTAAATTAGGATTCTCATTGACAGAAGGAGGACATGTTAAAACCGTAGACGTCTTAAAAAAAATGCGCGCACGAGAAACGTACTAAGAGATCCACTGGGACCTCTGAGAAAGGTATTGATAGACTACGTAGTCAAATGGTTGGCTTTGCATTGACCGAGGCTGATGACGAAATTGAATTAAACAAATGCTATTAAAAATGTGTGGTCTCGTTTTAAATCAATTTAAAAAAAAATCTTTGGCAAGTACTTGAATTAGGAGTTAAAAAAATTGGAGTTTAATCTAAAATACTGCCATTCCTGATGAGAAGACTTTTATTATGACGGCTTTACTAATGATTTCTGCTGTTTAACGGATTCCTAATTTCTAAGCAAGTTTTGAAGGCACAAAGACTTTTTTTTCCAGATGATTACGTGAAGTCACGTAATTACATCAGCTCGTCTTACAAACCCGTAAAGGAATTAACCCTTTCCATTGACAGCCGTTTTATACTGAACATTATTAATTTGGATTTCTTAATAGAATAAAGACTCACCTGACAGATAAAGGAAATGGTGGGATAGTCAGAATAAAGTAGAACTAGCTTATGTAATAATACTTGCCTGATACAATAAAGAAATAGATACTCAAACAAAACAAATTCAAGAGTTAAAAGGCTAAGATAAATAAGCTGAAAGAGATTTAAAAAAACAGGACTAGACAGATACAGATAGTACAGTGCACAGCCATAGCACCATCACCTGTGGCAAAAGAGCCAATGTACCCCACTTAGGGAATCCATAAACCCAACCTAACCCTGACCTCCAATTTCATGGAGTGACCTCGACATGCATGGATAAAAGATGAGTCAGACTAAAACCTTGCAAAGGATAAGTTAGCCTCGGAAAAACCAAAGCTAACCATCCAAGATGTCATTAAAGCACAGGAGGACGCTCCTGAAAAAGATAAACTGTTGTGGAAAGATTATGGATGTACTTATGACAATGTCTCTAAACTCTGGACCACTCCCGCGGAACAGACTTGCATGTCTGACAAGTTGGCCCTAGGGGTTATTGAATGTATGCACTTTGCTACTCATTGTGGAGCAAGGACAACAAGTGACACGCTTTTGGCCATTTGGTGGCACCCTAGACTCCAGGCGCTGGCCCAGAACATTGTAGTCGCTGCCTTGTTTGCCAACAGCATAATCCAGGGAAGGGAGTCCCCTGTGATTGGGGTAAGACGCCCCTACCAGAAAGTCCCTTTGAGACCTTGCAGTTGGACTGCATTGAGTTGCAAAGAGTTCAGTGCTACAAATATGTGTTAGTAATAGTAGATGTGTTTAGCAAATGGATCGAAGCTTACCCTACCCTGGACAATAAAGCTCAAACTGTTGTTAAAGTGTTAATGAGGGAAATTGTTCCTAGATATGGTATCCCAGCTCGACTGAGTTCTGATAATGGCCCTCACTTTATTGGCCAAGTTAACAAAGAATTCTGTTCCCAGAAGCGCATTAACCAGCAGCTGCATTGTGCCTACCGACCCCAAGCTGCGGGATTAGTTGAACGTGCTAATCAAACTCTTAAAACCAAGCTTGCAAAACTGGTAGCATCAACCGGACTCAATTGGCTTAAACTCCTTCCCATAGCCCTATTCCAGATCCGAACTACTCCCACCGGCAAGGCTAGACTGACCCCTGCGGAGGTCATTTATGGTAGGCCCCTTAGGACCCCATGGAATCAGAATGTCCCCTCCACTGTCCAATTCCACCACATGACTGAGGAAATGACCACCTATGTTCTTTCCCTGACTCAGGCTCTGCGAATAGCCCACAACCAGGTTCGAGATGCTCACCTCGACCTCCCAGTCTTACCTGAATCGTTTCTCGTGGCACCAGGGAAGTATGTCCTGATTAAGAAATGGATTCGAAAGGGATTGGAGCCTCGATGGGAGGGGCCTTTTCAGGTGTTGCTTACCACCCCCACCGCCACCAAGGTTAAGGGGAGGAGCACCTGGGTTCACCTGCACCACTGTAAACTTGTCACCCCATAACGAACCTATTTTACTGGTTGTCCTAACCCCTGTTTCTGTTCCAGACTTCCTCTTCTCCATAGCTGAATAAGGTCCTTCCTAGGAGCGTCCCGACTAACCAAGTGGGTCCCGAGGAGAACAGTTTGAACTCCTACCCGTAGTGATAGACAACGAGCTACACCAACGGTGAACTGAGAAGAGAGGCGAGAAAACCGAACTCTTTGAATCAGCAAAATATTCGGACTATTTATCCTTGTCCATAGAGACACTACAAGAAACATTTTGTTCCCGAGTAATTGTTAACCTAGAGCGATAAGATGAAACTGTGTCTGTGTGCCACAGTCTGTATAGTGACGTTGGTGTACGACAGGTGCAGCGCATGGGAGGGGAGACTGAAGCGAGAGCTCCATGTAAACACCTTTTTGTATATGTCTTATTCCTTTACGCCCCGTTCCACTGACCCTAACTGACACTGTCAAGTGGCTTCTGAGCCAGACTAGCATGAGAGGAGGGGGGCCAATGCAACTACGAAAGATGAAAGGCGGGTCAAGAGAGGGATCACGGAGGGCAGGAGGAGCCTCATACCGTTACCGTGTGGACAACCACGGGGACGTCACCAAGTGGGAGAGTGCTGGGTACCCCATTAGTCAAACGTTCCAGGGATAGTACCAACCACCCTATGACCGTAAAAAGGAACCCCCATTCTTAGTCCTGACCAATACCTCGGGGATCGGGAGGCCAACCGGGAACATATATTTAACCCAAAATATCATAGGGTACAGCGATTGCCCACACAGCCTCAACATCACAACAGGTGTACGAGTCACTATCCTCTCTCACCTTCCGAATAAAACAGGTGGAGGTCTGTGGGCCCAGTCTTGGGACCCCAACACAATATATCAGAAGGCAGCGTATAACGGCACGTATTTTGTGTGTGGGCATAGGGCATATCCCTGCTTGCCTAGGCGATGGACAGGGTCCTGCTATCTGGGATATATTGTGCCATTTGTGCGGCAAACACGTACCCTGGCGGAAGTACATGCCTCCAGCCGACACAGGCGAGCCCTCACCCCCGTCGAGAGTTTCTTTGGGATCATGATGTTCCCATTCGGGATAGGACGCACCATGGATGAAGTACAGAACCTAGAGAGGGTATTGGAACAGATAGCTAACTATACTGCTGAAGCTCTGGAGGACATCACGGCCAAAATGGTAGCCATACGGACCGTGGCATTACAAAACCGAATGGCCCTCGATTATCTGTTAGCTGAGAAAGGGGGAACATGTGCCCTGATAGGATCTGAATGTTGCACTTACATCCCCGATAATTCAGAAAACATAACCAATCTCGCTGATCACATAAGAAGGGAGGTAAAGAAGTTATCCACCCCTGCAGGAGGAGTAGGCTGGTTTGATTGGCTGTTAGGTGGATCCTGGGGATCGTATCTAATGCATGGAGCGATTATTCTCATCGTAGTAATAATTACCTGTTGCTTGATTATTGGTTGCTTTAACCTTTGTTGTAAAGTCATAATGGCAAGGTTAGCAAACCCTCTTGTGGCCAGGGGCTCCCGGGTTATGATCCAGCAAACTAAAGACCTACTCGACAAGGAGCATCAGGAAAGAGAGTGCGAACGGCTGAATGCGATACTCCTGGAATAGTCACCAGGGTTATCATGGAATGATAAAAGGGGGGAATGTGAAGGTTTGAAAATGGGAAGCAATAGAGACAGTGAAGTGAACAAAGGAATAATGGAAAATAACTAAAAGAATGTCAGACTGCAAATATTACATCAGCACAATTAACAGACTTGCTCAAGGTCTAAGTTACTAGTCACGCCAGTAAAATTGTAACATTTACAAGCAATGTGTGAGAAAGCTCTTTGTGCAATGTGTGAGAAAGCTCTTTGTAAAAAACAGTTGCTGTAACCACTTGCCTGTATTTAATTGGGCAAAGAAGGCCAGGTATCGGCTAATGAGTGGACAAAGGGAAGGAGGGATCACAAAGGATAGGGTGAACTGAATGTCTCTCAATTGTATCACGTACTGAAAGTGTATAACCGTTGCGACCCTACATTGTAACGTGGCTTGTCCGAGGGAAGTGGGCGCACTCTGAGGGAGAGCGTTCCTTCATTCTGATAAGTCCCGGCCGGTGAAACAATTAATAAAGACTGCTTTGTTATAAACTGCTTTGGTGTTCGCCTCAGTGTATTCGCTGAAACAGATTGAAGGAAAAAGAATCCAGAATCTACACAGCCATGTGCCTGAGTCCCGAAGACTGTGTTGCCTGCCTGGTGCTAGGGTTAAGGACCTGTCCTCTGGGCTGGAGAGGAACTTGGAGTGGGAGGGGGAAGATCCAGTTGCCGTGGTCCATGTAGGTATCAATGACATAGGTAGAACAAAGAAAGAGGTTCTGCTGAGGGATTTTGAGCAGCTAGGGGCTAAATTAAAAAGCTGAACCACTAAGACAATAATCTCTGGATTACTACTTGAGCCACGAGCAAATGTGCATAGGGTAAATAAGATCAGAGGGATGAACACGTGGCTCAAAGACTGGTGTGGGAGAAATGGGTTTTGATTCATGGGGCACTGGCACCAGTACTGGGACAAGAGGGAGCTGTTCCGTTGGGACGGGCTTCACTTGAAGGAGGCTTGTGCTAGTGTCCTGGTGAAGTGAATAACTAGGGCTGTAAAGAGGCCTTTAAACTAAATAATGGGGTGGGGGGGGGGGGGGGGGGGGTGTAGGTTCAGATGAGCGGCAATTTAAAAAGTCAAAGAGCAAGGAGAAGGCAATAGAGCAGGGTAGTGGTGGGGGAAATGATAACCAGAGTGTAACAGGAAGGGACAGAATGTATAAAATTAAGAGTGTAACAGAAAGTAGGGTCAAAGCAGGGAAAAATGGTAAAAAGACAAAATTAAAAGCTCATTATCTGAATGCACGCAGCATTCGTAACAAGATAGATGAGTTGATGGCACAAATAGATACAAATGGGTATGATCTGATAGCCAATACAGAGACGTGGTTGCAAGGTGACCAAGGCTGGGAACTAAATATTCAGGGGTATTTAACAATTCAGAAGGATAGACAGAAAGGAAAAGGTGGGTAGCTCTGTTAACAAACGATGAGATCAGTGCAGTAGTGAGAAATTATATTGGCTCAGAAGCTCAAGATGTAGAATCAGTTTGAGTGAAGATAAGAAATAATAAGGGGAAGAAGTCACTGGTGGGCGTAATCTATAGGCCCCCTAACAGTAGCTACGGAGTATAAATCAAGAAACAATGGAGGCTTGTAAGAAAGGTATGGCAATAATCATGGGCGATTTTAATCTTCATATTGATTGGACAAATCAAATTGGCCAAGGTAGCCTTGAGGAAGAGTTTATAGAGTTTCTAGGATGGTCTCCTTGAACAGTATGTTGCGGAACCAACCAGGGAGCAGGCTATCTTAGATCTGGTGGTGTAATGAGACAGGATTAATAAATGATCTCAAAGTAAAGGATCCTCTCGGAAAAACTGAACATAACATGGTTGAATTTCAAATTCAGTTGGAGGGTGAGAAAGTCAGATCTCAAACCAGTGTCCTGATTCTAAATAAAAACGACTACAAAGATATGAAAACAGAACTAGGGATGTTTGCTGATGACTGAACAGTGTTCAGTTGCATTCAAAACTCCTCCGATAATGGAGCAGTCCATGCCCGCAAACAGCAAGACCTGGACAACATTCAGGCTTGGGCTGATAAGTGGCAAGTAACATTCACACCACAAGTGCCAGGCAATGGCTATCTCCAACAAGCAAGAGTCTAACCACCGTCCCTTAACATTCAATGGCATTACTATAGCCGAATCCCCTACCATCAACATCCTGGGGGTTACCATTGACCAGAAACTTAACTGGACCAGCCACATAAACACTGTGGCAACAAGAGCAGGTCAGAGGCTGTGTATTCTACGGCGAGTGTCTCACCTCCTGACTCCCCAAAGCCTTTCCACCAAGGCACAAGCCAGGAGTGTGATGGAATACTCCCCACTTGCCTGGATGAGTGCAGCTCCAATAACACTCAAGAAGCTCGACACCATCCAGGACAAAGCAGTCCGCTTGATTGCCATCCCATCCACCACCTTCAACATCCACTCCCTCCACCACCAGCACAACGTGGCTGCAGTGTGTACCATCTACAAGATGCACTGCAACAACTGGCCAAGGCTTCTTCAGCAGCACCTCCCAAACCCGCGACCTGTATCATCTAGAAGCACAAGGGCAGCAAGCGCATGGGAACACCATCATCTCCACGTTCCCCTCCAAGTCATACACCATCCTGACTTGAAAGCATATCACCATTCCTTTATTGTCGCTAGCTCAAATTCCTGGAACTCCCTCCCTAACAGCACTGTGGCACTACCATCACCACACGGACTGCAGCAGTTCATGAAGGTGGTTTACCACCATCTTCTGAAGGGCAATTAGGGATGGGCAATAAATGGTGGCCCTGCTAGCGACGCCCACATCCCTTGAACGTATAAAAAAAAGTTGGCTTAAGTCGACTGGGAAAATAGATTCAAGTGCAAGACGGTTGAGAAGCAGTGAAAGACAATAAAGGAGATATTTCATAACTCAACAAAAATATATTTCAGTGAGAAGGAAAAACTTTAAGCGAGAGGAGAACCATCCGTGGCTAACTGAGGAAGTAAAGGATGGTATCAATTTGAAAACAAAGGCATACAAAGTGGCCAAGATTAGTGGGAGGCCACAGCAGTGGCAAATTAAAAAAAAACAGCAAATGATGACTAAAGAAATAATAAAGAGAGGGAAGATAGATTATGAGAGTAAACTAGCAAGCAATAAAAAAAAAGATAGTAAGCTTCTACAGGTATGTAAAAAGGATAGGGTAGCTAAAGTAAACGTTGGTCCTTAGAGGATGAGACTGGGGAATTAATAATGGAGAACAGGGAAATGGCAGAGACTTTGAACAATTATTTTGTATCAGTCCAAGGGGCTATAGCGAGGGAGGAACTTAAAGCAATCACTATGACAAAAAAAAGGGCTGTGTCAAATAATGGGATGAAAGGTGGAAAAGTCCCCTGGACCTGATGGCTTGCAACCTCGGGTCTTAATACACAGTAATGCCCCCTCTTCACTGTCCCATCAAATACTCCCAGGGCCGGCATAGCACAGGTTGGATACAGAGTAAAGCTCCATCTATACTGACCCATCAAACAATGCCACAGCAGGTACAGCACAGGTTAGATACAGAGTAAAAATCCCTCTACACTCCCACTATCAAACACTCCCAGGGGAGGTACATTATCTGTTAGATACAGAGTAAAGCTCCCTCTGCACCGGCCAACAAACACTCCAAGGGCAGGTAAAGCATGGGTTAGGCAGAGGGTAAAGCTCCCTCTATACTCTCCTATCAAACAATGCCAGGGCAGGTACAGCACAGGTCAGATACAGAGTAAAGCTCCCTCTGCACTGCCCCATCAAACACTCCCAGACCAGGTACAGCACGGGTCAGAAACAGAGTAAAGCCCCGTCTATACTATCCCTTCAAGCAATCCCAGAGCAGGTACAACACGGATTAGATACAGAGTAAACCTCCCTCTACACTGTCCCATCAAAAACTCAAAGGGTAGGTATAGAACATAAGAAATAGAGCCATTTGGCCTCTCGAGCCTGCTCCACCATTCAATAAGATTATGCCTGATCTGATCCTGGCCTGAACTTCACTTCCCTACCCGCTTCCCATAACCCTGGACTCCCTTATCATTCAAAAATCTGTCTATCCCCACCTGAAATATATTCAATGACCCAGCCTCCACAGCTCTCTGAGGTAGAGAATTCCAAAGATTCACGACCCTCAGATAAGAAATTCCTCCTCATTTCAGTTTTAAACAGGTGACCTCTTATTCTGAAAATATGCCACCAAGTTCTAGATTCCCCAACGAGGAGAAACATCCTCTCTGCATCTACCCTGTCAAGCCCCCTTAGAATCTTATACATTTCAATAAGATCATCTCGAAGTCTTCTAAACTCCAATGTGTATAAGCCCAACCTACTTCATCTTCCTTCATATGACAACCCCTTCATCTCAGCAATCAACCTCGGGAACCTTCTCTGAACTACCTCTAGTGCAAGTATAGCCATACAGAATGACCCCTCCTTAAATAAGGAGACCAAAACTGTACGCAGTACTCCAGGAGTGGTCTTACCAATGCCCTGTACCGTTGTAGAAGGACTTTCTTACTTTTATACTCCATCCCCCTTGCAATAAAGGACAACATTCCATTTGCCTTCCTAATTACTTGCTGTACCTGCATACTAACTTTTTGTGTTTAATGTACAAGGACCCCCAGATCCCTCTGTACCACCACATTTTGCAATCTCTCCCCATTTAAAATAATAATTTGCTTTTTTATTTTTCTGACCAAAGTGGATAACCTCACATTTTACGCATTATACTCCATCTGCTCATTTTTTGCCCACTCACTTAGCCCATCTATATCCCTTTGTAGATTCTTTGCGTCTTGCTCACAACTTGCTCGGTTAGCACAGGTTAGATACACAGTAAATTTCCATCTACATTATCCCATCAAACGCTCCCAGGGCAGGTACAGCACGGGTTAGATACAGAGTAAAGCTCCCTCTGCACTGTCTGAAAAACAATGCCAGGGCAGGTACAGCAAAATTGGATACAGAATAAAGCTCCCTCTACACTGTCCCATCAAAGGACCGGTATAGCACGGGTCAAATACAGAGTTTAGTTCCCTCTAAACAGCCCCAAACACTCCCAGAACAGGTATAGCACGGATCAGAAACAAGTAAAGGTCCCTCTACACTGTCCCATCCAACTCTCGGTACAGCACAGGTTAGGCAGAGAGTAAAGCTCCCTTTACACTGTCCCATCAAATATTCCAAGAGCAGGTACAGCATGGATTAAATACACTGTAAAGTTCCCTCTACAGTCTCATCAAACACCCCCAGGGCAGGTACTGCATGGGTTAGATACAGAGTAAAGCTCCCTCTAAACTGTCACATCACACACACCCAGGGCAGGTACAGCACGGATTAGATACATTGTAAAGTTCCCTCTATACCGTCCCATCAAATACTTGCAGGACAGGTACAGCACGGGTTAGATGCAGAGTAAAGCACCCTCTAAACTGTCCCATCAAACACTCCCAGGGCAGGTACAGCATGGGTTAGATGCAGAGTAAATCTCCCTTATTGCAACAGTGACTACAATCCAAAAGTATTTCATTGGCTGTAAAGCGCTTTGAGAGGTCCGGTGGTCGTGAAAGGCGACAAATAAATCCAAGTCTTTCTCCCTCTACACTGTCCCATCAGACACTGCCAGCCCATAATGAGCACAGCATCAGGCACTGCAGTGATGTCATAAAGCAGGGCCATTCAGCCCAGCTGGTCCTCTCCTTGTCCCTTTAAAGGTGGAAAGCTGCGACATCCTGTCTCAACACACATCCCTCTGTTCATACTGAGAATCCCCGGGGAAGGGCCAGGGCCCAGAGTGTGGAACACAACCAAGGGGGAAAGAGAAAGAGAGTGGGTGCAGTGTGGGAGATGAGGGAGGAGGCTGCTCATTCCCAGGGGCAGATCAGACAAAGTGCTTTGAGTGGTGGGTCCAGCAATTAAGCTGAAAACAAACCAAAGGGAACAAATAAAGATCCAATCCAAGGGAACAAGCAACGGGTCATTGGGCAGACATCACAACCGGCCCAAAATTATTCAATGGGCGAGCATCGATTGCTTATTGTGGGAAGTTCCACACTTCAATTGGATTGGCTAACTAACAGAAAACAGAGAGTCGAGTTGAATGGTTCATTCTCGGGTTGGCAATCAGTAACTAGTGATCAGTGCTGCGACCCCAACTATTTGCAATCTATATTAACAACTTGGAAGAAGGGATCGAGTGCAACGTAGCCAAGTTTGCTGACGATACAAAGATGGGAGGAAAAGCAATGTGTGAGGACACAAAAAATATGCAAAAGGACATAGACAGGATAAGTGAGTGGGCAAAAATTTGGCAGATAGAGTATAATGTTGGAAAGTGTGAAGTCATGCACTTTGGCAGAAAAAAAATCAAAGAGCAAGTTATTATTCAAATGAAGAAAGATTGCGAAGTGCTGCAGTACAGAGGGACCTGGGGATACTTGTACATGCAACATAAAAGGTTAGTATGCAGGTACAGCAAGTGATCAGGAATCTTGGCCTTTATTGCAAAGGGGATGGAGTATAAAAGCAGGAAAGTCTTGCCGCAGCTATACAAAGTATTGGTGAGGTCACACCTGGAATACTGCATGCAGTTTTGGTTTCCATATTTACGAAAGGATATACTGGTTTGGAGGCAATTCAGAGAAGGTTCACTAGGTTGATTCCGGAAATGAGGGGTTGACTTATGAGGAAAGGTTGAGTAGGTTGGGCCTCTACTCATTAGAATTCAGAAGAATAAGAGGTGATCTTATCGAAACGTATAAGATTATGAGGGGGCTTGACAAGGTGGATGCAGAATGGATGTTTCCACCGATAGGGGAGACTAGAACTAGACGGCATAAACTTAGAATAAGGGGCCGCCCATTTAAAACTGAGATGAGGAGAAATTTCTTCTCTCAGACGGTTGTAAATCTGTGGAATTCGCTGTCTCAGAGTGCTGTGGAAGCTGGGTAATTGAATAGATTTAAGACAGAGTTAGAAAGTTTCTTAACTGATAAGGGAATAAGGGGTTAAGGGGAGTGAACAGGGAAGTGCACCTGAGTTCATGATCAGATCAGCCGTGATCGTATTAAATGGCGGGGCAGGCTCGAGGGGCCGTATGGCCTACTCCTGCTCCTATTTCTTATGTTTTTATGATTTTACTGTTATGCCCCCTCGTCCTAGACACCCACCGCAGCAGAATAAATTTCTCTCAATGTACCCTAGCAATTGATTTCAAAACCACACTAAATTCCCACAGACTAGGTGGAGTATGGGTTAGATACAGAGTAAAGTTCCCTCTACACTGCCGCAGGGCAAATTTCGGTGTTCGTCCCGACCGCACTGAGCAGCTTATCAATTCAAATTCAGCAGCAGTACGATCTGCCACTTCACTGAAAATTTTCCACCCACAGCTCCTGATCAGTTTCAGGATAAAGCTTCCTCCAAACTGTCACATCAAACACTCCCAGGGCACAGACAGTACTGTATCAGAGGAACTGTACCCAGTGAGAGTCAGTGTCAGAGGAAACTATACCCCAGTGAGAATCAGTGCCAGAGGAAACTGTACCCCAGTGAGAGTTATTACAATTCGAAATATCTTCAGTTATCAGCAACAAATTGCATTTATATCGCGCCTTAAACATAGTAAAATGTCCCAAGGCACTTCACATAGAAAATAGGTGCAGGAGTAGGACATTCGGCCCTTCTAGCCAAACCACCATTCAATAAGATCATGGCTGATCATTCCCTCCGTACCCCTTTCCTGCTTTCTCTCCGTACCCCTTGATCTCTTTAGCCGTAAGGGCCACATCTAACTCCCTCTTGAATATATCCAATGAACTGGCATCAACAACTCTCTGCAGTAGGAAATTCCACAGGTTGACAACTCTCTGAGTGAAGAAGTTTCTCCTCATCTCAGTCCTAAATGGCTTACCCCTTATCCTTAGACTGTGTCTCCTGGTTCTGGACTTCCTCAACATCGGGAACATTCTTCCAGCAGCTAACCTGTCCAGTCGCGTCAGAATTTTATGTTTCTATGACATCCCCTCTCATTCTTCTAAACTCCAGTGAATACAGGCTCAGTCGATCCAGCATCTCCTCATATATCAGTCCTGCTATCCCGGGAATCAGTCTAGTGAATGTTCGCTGCACTCCCTCAATAGCAAGAACGTCCTTCCTCAGATTAGGAGACCAAAACTAAACACAATATTCCTCACCAAGGCCCTGTACAACTGCAGTAAGACCCCCCCCGCTCCTATACTCAAATCCCCTAGCTATGAAGGCCAACATACCATTTGCCTTCTTCACTGCCTGCTGTACCTGCATGCCAACTTTCAATGACTGATGTACCATGACACCCAGGTCTCGTTGCACCTCCCCTTTTCCTAATCTGCCGCCATTCTAATAATATTCTGCCTTCATGTTTTTGCCCCCAAAGTGGATAACCTCACATTTATCCACATTATACTGCATCTGCCCACTCACCTAACCTTTCCAAGTCACCCTGCAGCCTCTTAGTGTCCTCCTCACAGCTCACACCGCCACCCAGCTTAGTGTCATCCGCAAACTTGGAGATATTACACTCAATTCCTTCCTCTAAATCCATAATGCATATTGTAAATAGCTGGGGTCCGAGCACTGAGGCACCCCACTAGTCACTGCCTGCCATTCTGAAAAGGACCCGTTTATCCCGACTCTCTGCTTCCTGTCTGCCAACCAGTTCTCTATCCACGTCAGTACATTACCCCCACTACCATGTGCTTTAATTTTGCACACCAATCTTTTGAGTTGGACCTTGTCAAAAGCCTTTTGAAAGTCCAAATGCACATCTGCTTGTTCTCCCTCGTCCACTCTACTAGTTACATCCTCAAAAAATTCTAGAAGATTTGTCAAGCAGGATTTGCCTTTCATAAATCCATGTTGACTTGGACCGATCCTGTCACTGCTTTCCAAATGCGCTGCTATTTCATCTTTAATAATTGATTCCAACATTTTCCCCACTACTGATGTCAGGCTAACCGGTCTATAATTACCTCTCCCTCCTTTTTTAAAAAGTGGGGTTACATTAGCTACCCTCCAGTCCATAGGAACTGATCCAGAGTCGATAGACTGTTGGAAAATGATCACCAATGCATCCACTGTTTCTAGGGCCACTTCCTTAAGTACTCGGGGATGCAGAATATCAGGCCCCAGGGATTTATCGGCCTTCAATCCCATCAATTTCCCTAACACAATTTCATGCCTAATAAGGATTTCCTTCAGTCCCTCCTTCTCACCAGACCCTCGGTCCCCTAGTATTTTCAGAAGGTTATGTGTGTCATCCTTCGTGAAGACAGAACCGAAGTATTTGTTCAACTGATCTGCCATTTCTTGGTTCCCCATTATAAATTCACTTGAATCTGACTGCAAGGGACCTACGTTTGTCTTTACTAATCTTTTTCTCTTCACATATCTATAGCCGCTTTTGCAATCAGTTTTTATGTTCCCTGCAAACTTCCTCTCATACTCTATTTTCCCTCTCCTAATTAAACCCTTTGTCCTCCTCTGCTGAATTCTAAATTTCTCCCAGACCTCAGGTTTGCTGCTTTTTCTGGCCAATTTATATGCCTCTTCCTTGGATCTAACACTATCCTTAATTTCCCTTGTTAGCCACGGTTGAGCCACCTTCCCCGTTTTATTTTTAGTTTTTTAGTCCAGACAGGGCCGTACAATTGTTGAAGTTCATCCATGTGATCTTTAAATGTTTGCCATTGCCTATCCATCGTCAACTTTAAGTATCATTTGCGAATCTATTCTAGCTAATTCACATCTCATACCATCGAAGTTACCTTTCCTTAAGTTCAGTACCCTAGTCTCTGAATTAACTGTGTCTTTCTCCATCTTCATAAAGAATTCTACCATATTATGGTCACTCTTCCCCAAGGGGCCTCGCACAACAAGATTGCTAATTCGTCCTTTCTCATTACACAGGACCGTTATCAAACAAAATTTGACACCCAGTCACGTAAGGAAATACTGGCACAAGTGACTAAAAGCTTGTTCAAAAGGGTAAGTATTGAGAAGCATTTTAAAAGGTGGAGAGGTTTAGAGGGGGAATTCCAGACCTTATTGCCTCGGCAGCTGAAGGTATGGCCACCAATATTGGAGAGATGAAAATTGGGGCTGCTCAAGAGACCAGAATTGGAGGAAAGCAAAGATCTCTGAGGGTTGTAGGGCTGGAGGAGGTTACAGCAATAGGGAGGGGCAAGGTCCTGGGCGTATTTCAAAAAAAGGATGAGAATTCTGAAATCGAGGCATTGATGGACTTGGAGCCAATGTAGTTCAGCGAGCTCAGGGGTGATGGGTGAATGGAAATTGGTACAAGATGGGATGAGACGGCCGAGGAAAGATTGAATAGAATAGGCCTATATACTCTGGAGTTGAGAAGAACTGAAGGTGATATCATTGATACATATAAAATTCTTAGAGGAATTGACAAGGGCTGGATAGTCTAGAACTAGGAGTCCTAGTATTAGAATAAGAGATCAGCCATATAAGACTGAGATGAGAAGATATTTCTTCACTCAGAGTTGTGGATCTTTGAAATTCTCTATCGAATAGAGGTCTTACTGAATGGCGGAGCAGACGGGAGGGGTCCTATGCCCTACTCCTGCTGCTACTTCTTGTGTTCTTGAGTAAGGATACGGGCAGGAGTGTTTTTGATGAGCTTAAGCTGGCGGAGAGTGCGTGGTGTGAGGCCGATGAGGAGAGCATTGCAATAATCCAATGTAGTGGTAACAGAGGCATGGATGAGGGTTTGAGCAGATGAGCTGAGGAAGGGGCAGAGACCGGCGATGTTATGGAGGTGGAAGTAAACGTACTTGGTGACTGAGGGAATATGGGTTCGGAAGCTCATCTCGGGGTTAAGTACGACGCCAATCAATAAATTGCAACTCTCCGTATCTGTGTTTCAGTATATTAGAATACTACATATCTCTAGTGATCAATTAATTGGAAATGCTTCAATATTAGTCATTATCAATATATTTAATTATAATTCTAAATGTTCATGAATGAATACTTGATAGGTCATGCTGGTCTTTCAGATTGGTCTGTGCATCGTGATCAGTGAATTGACGACGTGCTTCCGGTTCAATCTTTCCATTGGCTTTCTCACCAGATGGGAAATATTTGAACATTGAGATCTGATGGTGTCAGTGTGAGTTCAGTCCCACCTAATGTACAGAGATGGGTCCATCTGCTGGGCTCTGCCTCAAACTGGAGTTATCTCTTAGATCAAAGCCCTTTACTCTAAAACACAGACAAGATTCACTGTAACTGTGTTCAGAGACAGAAACTGATCTCACTTCACATCCCATTACTCGGCCCTCATGCTGGATAATTGTGCTTGGTGGGCAGACTCTCCCAGTCTCATTTCCTGTCTTACCTTGTAACCTGTGTGTACTGTCTACAGGACCGGTGTGTATCTGAGTAAATGGCACTTTCTCTTACCTTTCTCCCCAGTCGATCTATTGAAGCACTTTCAATCGGAAGGGGCTCACTGGTTGGTGCTTTCTCAATCCTGTGCTGGTTCACCTGCTGTTGTTCCTCAGTCCACAATCCCTGTTTCCTTCCAGCTGTGGAACTTTCTCAATCACTCCACTATTCGCTGAGAGATCTAATTAGGACAAGGCAGAAAATGAGAAGAATATTAATGTTGTGAAGTGGAATGTAGTGTAAAGTGTTTTGCCAACGATTCAGCAAAGTATATGTCCAGTATTTCTGTTTGATTTTATCCTTTTCCTCAAATCTCTGTCCCGCCCATCTGGACTTACAGAAAATCACCAGAATTCTTCCCACACTGTCTGATCTCACTGGGCCCCCGGGTTACACACTGTCTGATCTCACTGGGCCCCCGGGTTACACACTGTCTGATCTCACTGGGCCCCCGGGTTACACACTGTCTGATCTCACTGGGCCCCCGGGTTACACACTGTCTGAACTCACTGGGCCCCCGGGTTACACACTGTCTGATCTCACTGGGCCCCCGGGTTACACACTGTCTGATCTCACTGGGCCCCCGGGTTACACACTGTCTGATCTCACTGGGCCCCCGGGGTTACACACTGTCTGATCTCACTGGGCCCCCGGGTTACACACTGTCTGATCTCACTGGGTCCCCGGGTTACACACTGTCTGATCTCACTGGGCCCCCGGGTTACACACTGTCTGATCTCACCGGGCCCCCGGGTTACACACTGTCTGATCTCACTGGGTCCCCGGGTTACACACTGTCTGAGCTCACTGGAAGTTTCAGTCTATCTCCCGCATGTCCCCAAACCCTGAGCTCCGGGGCTGTGTATTCAGTTCGGTGTTTTCCCTCACAGACTCACAGACTCACCGCCCGCTGGCCGAGCGCTCTGCGCCAACCCCAGCCACACACCATCAGTCCGGTTCCCTGCGGCCCCGGTTCCCCACATTATCCAACCACTGGTTACAGCAAACTGCGCGGCATCCGAGGACTGGGGGTGGGGAGGGCGGCACCGAGCATGCGCACTGCCACCACAGAGCGCCCCAGCTGCATAAATTAATGACCCTGCGAGAGTCGAGACCGTCTATTGGCTGCACGAAGCAGATTGCCAGCCACTCACACCAATAGAAGCCGGCAGCGCCACGGAGTCCCGCCCACAGTGTTGAAGAGGCGCTGGGCAGCTCGGGGGTCACGTGGCTCCTGATTTTAAAAATTGCGGCCGTTCAACCGTTCACCGGGGACGTTACTGCCCCGCTCACATCGCCTGTTATGTCACAGGTGGCGTCGGTGCTGAGGGGCGGGACTGCTCGCAGTGCGCTTGCGCCAGACTCCCAGCTCATACAATCCCTCAGTCCTGCAGTATTAATAATAACTTTTCTTTATAGAGTGCCTTTAATGTTGTAAAACGTCCCAAGGCGCTTCACAGCAGTGTTACAGGACACAACACATACATTTGTCACCGAGCCACAAAAGAAGAAATTGCGGCAGATGACCAAAAGCTGGGTCAAAGAGGTAGGTTTTAAGGAGGGTCTGAAAGTAGGAAAGAGGCGGAGAGGCTTAGGGAGGGAGTTCCAGAGCTCGGGGCCCAGGCAGCTGAAGGGCCGGACACCAATGGTGGAGCGATTATAATCAGGGATGGTCAAAAGGGCAGAATTTGAGGAGTGCAGACATTTTGTGGGCTGCAACAGATTCCAGAGATCGGGAGGGGCGAGGCCCTGGAGTGATTTGTAAAAAGTGACTTGTGATTATTAACAGCAACAACTTTTAACAGGATTTTAATAGGATTGTGGCCGGAGTCAGAGTTTCGCAGTGCAACATACAGGAACATGTCTTCCAGGTATGTATTTGTATCCTGGGATCACGTGGACCTGGACCATCAATGAACATCTAATATTCTCATTGATAATAATGGGAGCTCCGGTTGTACGAGTTCCCATTGCTATCAACAGCAACAAGTTTTATTAACATCGCGCTTTTAACGTGGTATCATGTCCCAAGGTGCTTCACAGCAATGTTATAAGACAAAAAATAAATTTGGCACCGAACCACATAAGGACAAATTACAGCAGATGACCCAAAGCTTGCTCTAAGAGGGAGGTTTTATGGAGAGTCTTAAAAGAAGAAAGAAATATCCAGAGGCTGAGAGGTTTAGGGAGGGAGTTCCAGAGCTTGGGGCCCAGGCAGCTGAAGGCACGGCCACTGATGGTTGAACAGATCTCATCAGGAATGCTCGAGGGCAGATTTTGAGGAACGCAGACATCATGTGGCATTGTGAGGCTGAAAGAGTTTAGAGATAGGGAGGGGCGAGGCCATGGAGGGATTTTTAAACAAGGATGGGAATTTTGAAATCGAGGCGTTGCTTAACTGGGAGCCAATGTAGGTCAGTGAGCAAAGAGGTGATGAGTGATCAGAGACTTGATGCGAGGTAGAACACGGGCAGTCAAGTTGTGGATTACCTCTAGTTTAGGTAGGGTAGAATGTGGGAGGCCATTCAGGAGTGCGTTGGAGTAGTCAAGGTAAGTAGAGGTAATAAAGGCATGGATGAGGGTTTCAGCAGCAGATGAGCTGAGGCAGGTGCAGGCAATGTTACGGAGGTGGAAATAGACGGATTTAGATATGCCAAGGATATTTGGCCAGAAGCTAATTTCAAGGTCAAACGTGATGCCTATGTTGCTTACAGTCTGGTTTAGCCTCAGATAAATGCTAGGGAAAGGAATGGAGTCAGTGGCTGAGGAACGCAGTTTGTGGCGTGGATCATAGACAATGGCTTCGGTCTTCCCAATATTTAATTGAAGAACGTTTCTGCACATCCAGTACTGGATGTCGGACAAGCAGTCTGACAATTTAGAGACCGTGGAGGGGTCGAGAGAAGTGGTCGAGAGGTAGAGCTGGGTGTCGTCAGCGTACATGTGGAGCCTGACTCCGTGTTTTTGGATGACATCACCAAGGGGCAGCATGTAGATGAGAGATAGGGGGGGACCAAGGATAGATCCTTGGGGAACACCAGAGGTACTGATGTGGGGGCGGGAAGAGAAGCCATTGCAGGAGATTTTCTGCTTATGATTAGATGGATAGGAATGGAACCAGTCGAGTGGAGCCCCACCCAGCTGGACATTGGTGGAGAGGCCAACTGTGTCAAAGGTTGCAGACAGGTCGAGGATGGATAGTGCACCTTTGTCACAGTTACAAAGACTGTCATTTGTGATTTTGATGAGAGCAGTTTCAGTACTGTGGCAAGAGCGGAAATCAGATTGAAGGGATTCAAACGAGGAGTTCTGGGAGAGATGGTCAAGAATTTGGGAGGAGGCAACACAGTCAAGGACTTTGGAGAGGAAAGGGAGTTAGAGATGGGGCGGTAGCTAACAATCACAGTGGAGTCAAGAGTTTTATTTTGAGGAGAGGGGTGATGACAGCAGACTTGTATGAGAGGGGGACAGTTCTTCTTAGGCAGTCCCTCGAAGTCGAGGATGACTTGCTTCCACATTAATAAGTTCTCAGGTGACTGAAGTCCAATGCGGGACGTACAGTCTCTGTTACAGGTGGGGCAGATGTTGGTTGAAGGGACAGGTGGGTGAAATGCTTTGGTTGCTGTGCACTCCTGCTGTTTGCGCTTGTCTTCTGCGTGCTCCGGGTGAAGAGACTCGAGGTGTTTGGTGCCTTCCCGGATGCTTCTCCTCCACTTTGAGCAGCCTTGGGCCAGGGATTCCCAGTTGTCAGTGAGGATATTGCACTTTTTCAAGGAAGTTTTGAGGATGTCCTTGCAGTGTTTCCTCTACCCACTTGGGGCTCGCTTGCCGTGTCGGAGCTCCGAATAGAGCGCTTGTTTTGGAGTGTAATATCGGGCATGTGGACAATGTGGCCCATCCATCAGAGCTGACTGAACGTGCTCAATGCCTCGATGCTGGGGATGATGTCTTGAGTGAGAACAGTGACGTTGGTGCGCCTTTCCTGCCAATGGATTTGCAGGATCTTGCGGAGGCAACGTTGGTGGTACTTCTCCAATGCTTTGAGGTGCCTGCTGTATATGGTCCATGTCTCTGAAGCATGTAGGAATGCGGATGTCACTACTGCTCTGTAGACCATGAAGGAGACAGTACCCGAGGAGAGATAACTGTCAACAATGTCAGCTATCATGGGAGCCAGAAAAGGAACTTGTGTGGTCAGCAGTTTCGTGGGAATAGGGTCAAGGAAGCAGGAAGTGGGTCGCATGGACAAGTGGAGCATGGAGAGGTCAAGAGGGGAGATCAGAGAGAAACTAGAGAAAGATGCGAGTTTAGAACTAGGGCAAGGGTGCACTTCAGAGGAACATTGCCCCCGTGGGCAAGGGGAAGGAAGGGAACTGGAAGAGGCAAATGATCGGATGGTCTCAATCTTTGAGACAAGGAAGTCCATGAGCTCCTCACACTTGTTGTTGGAGGTAAGTGTGATGGAGACAGGGGAGAGGGGTTTAAGGAGATGGTTAGCAGTAGAGAATAGTAGTCGAAGGTTATCTTTGCATTCCAGAATGATCCTGGAACAGTGAGCAGTTTTTGCAGACAGGAGCAGGACCTGAGAATGCTTCATGTGGTCAAGCCAGATCTGGAGGTGAATGACTAACCCACTTGTCCGTTCAAGTCTGTGCCCCTTGGACATGAGGGAGTGAAGATAAGGGCTGTACCAGGGGGAACGGCTAGGGTGAGAGAGAGTAATAATGGGGACTAGGGCATCAAAGGTGGCAGTGAGGGTGTGGGTGAGCAGATCGGTGGCTGCAGAAATGTCATGGTGAAAGGAGGACCAAAGGTTGGACAGTTGGAGTTGATAAGTGCAGTTGTCAGAGAGTTTGAAGAAAGTGTTTTCCAGGGGAGGATGCAGAAGGAAGTAGATTTGGGTGGGGGGACGGGGCATGTGGGTGGAGAGCGATACAAGGAAATGGTCAGAGATGGCCTTATCTGTAATTGGAACGGTAGGAATATCGAGGCCACGAGAGATGGCAAGGTCAAGGGGGAGGCCGTGAGTATGGGTTGAGGAGTTCACATGGAGGGAGAGATTAAGGGAGGACAGGAGGGTAGTGAACTTGGAGGAGAGAGAACTTGATGAATTGAGATGGAGGTTGAAATCACCGAGGATGAGAAGTCACTCGGTGCTGAGGGAGGAGAGCATTGAGAATATTATCAGTGATAACGTTTTAATCATACTTGGGAGGGTGGTAGAGGATGAGAATTTTAAATGAGGTGAGAGGGGTGGAATAAGGTGAGATGTTCAAAGGAGTTGAAAGTGCCAGAGGAGTAATTTGGTGATGAGAGCCACACCGCCACCACAGCGGTCTGGGCGGGGCAAGTGGTGGAAGGTGTAGCCGGGAGGGGAGGCTTCATTTAAAGGTAATGTGCCATCATCCCTCAGCCAGGTTTCAGTTAGGACCATGATGTCGATGCAATCATCCACGATAAGCTCATGGATGGCAAGGGTCTTGTCCGCAAGTGAACGGACAAAGTGCAAGGAGATGCAGAGAGGATCGGTGATGGCTGATCCACTGCCAGCATCCACAGGGTCAGGGATTGGGACTGGTGAGTTGGGTGGGAAGGAGATTGGCAAGGTTAGCATCCCCCCCCCAGCCCCCCAGGCAAGCTGGGTGACAAGGTGGGTGAGAGGAGGATGGGACAGTTGGGTTGCTGGTCGAGAGGAGACAGCGACGAGTGCCACGGTGGGCTCTTTGGCGGATGCCAAGAGAGTCACAGAGGGAAGCTGCAGGCTTGTCTCAAAGGGAGTTGAGCTTGGGACGGTGGCAGGAGAGTGGGGAGATCGGAGAGTAATGAAGGGTTGGGGGAGGGATTTGGGAGGGCAGAGTATCCGAGAGAGGAGAGATGAAAGGCGGCAGGACGACAGGAGAGATGGTCAGGGAGGGATAGAGAGAAAAGAAAATGCGGGAGAAGGATGTGGAAATAGAAGGTAATGGCTCGGGTCCGAAGCGGCAGCAAATAGACACGGGAGAAAAAACTCAGTTTACACAGTGAATACTGCAATACGAATTCTACAAGAGTACAATCAGTATAATCAAGATCAATTATATTGAAACAAAATTGATTAATATATAGATTAATTATATGTAAACTTAAAATCAGAATTTGAGTAATTGAAAAGTTAAATCAGTCTCTGGCTGTCTCATTAAATCATTAAATGAATTCTCGGGTAGATCAAAAGGCACAATGAGAAGTAATAATTCCAAAGACCATTGATCCAACTTCTGTCCTGTGATTGTATGAACTGATGCTCTCCACACTCTGTCCTGTGATTGTATGAACTGATGCTCTCCACTCTCTGTCCTGTGATTGTATGAACTGATGCTCTCCACTCTCTTTCCTGTGATTGTATGAACTGGTGCTCTCCACTCTCTTTCCTGTGATTGTATGAACTGGTGCTCTCCACTCTCTGTCCTGTGATTGTATGAACTGGTGCTCTCCACTCTCTGTCCTGTGATTGTATGAACTGATGCTCTCCACTCTCTGTCCCGTGAAAGTTTCAACTCATAATTTCTATATAGTTTGTTTAAAATACAGAGGGAAGCTTCCTCTAGATTGTCCCATCAAACATGTCCTTTTCTGCTCACTTTATTACGTACACCAACACAAAGTTTGCCGGGTACAGTTTGATCCTGATCACTGCAAATCCCTTCAGCCTTTCCACTCTGCTCTCTCCAGATGTAATTAGTTACAAGACAGCATGAAACAAATAGGAACCTCGGATTTTAGTTTTGAAATGAAGATTTGAGTTGCTTTGGGTGGATTCTCTGCAGCAGGAGAGGTGGTTGCGGGCTGGTGTAGCGGAGCGCGGTAATGGTCCGACACATGGACGGGGAGGCTTCATAAACAATTGGTGTACGCCGCAAACCGGGAATAATAACCTGAACTACCGGCGCTTGCAGCTTCGGGGCTTTACCGCCCTCTCTCCGGCCGCGCTGGACTCCAGCCACCACCTCGCTCGGCTCAACCTCACTCTCACTCTCTCCCTTTAAATCTAATCTCCAAATCACCCCATCAGCAACAGCTGCCTTCTATTCCCCTTTCGTTGCGGTCAGATATATAGATATAAATTAATGGTGATGTAGATCAATAATTCCCTTTTATCGGCAGTAATTCAGTCACGATTGTGGGCCGGGCGTTGAGATGCCAACTTCAGGGGAGGAGAGGGAGGGGAACCAGTGAGTGTAGAACTGAACCCAGAGAGAGTTGGTGGTGAAAACTGGGAGCGGAGGACATTTTATCTTGAGACATGTGATGTGTTTGAATTTTAGGACAGGGAGGATGGAGAGTGTATGGGATGGGAGTTTACAGCTTTGGAGGAACAAGAGAGGAAAGAATGTTCCATAGAATCAAGAATTGTTTGTTCTGAATTTCTGTCCTGTTCTTGAACTAATGATTTTTGTCAACTCCTTTTGCAGGGTATTAGAAGGGGAGGATTTGCAGACGGGAACTGAAACCAAACATCACATCAAGAGCTGTCGGAATTACTCGATTTCTCAGGACCTAAATATCATCAGCCTTTGAATGTGGAAGGAGAAATGTTTGTTTGTTCTGTCTGTGGGAAAAGATTTCCAACATCAGTGTGACTGGAAAAGCACCGAGACACACACACACCCGAGTGAGAGTGTTCCAGTGCACTGACTCTGGAAAGAGCTTGAACCAGCTACACAGCCTGAAAAAACATTGCACCATTCACAGCAGGGAGACACTGTACATGTGTTGTGTGTGTGAACGAGGCTTCAACTAATCATCCAACTTGGAGAGACAGAAGGACACCCGCACCGCAGAGAAACTGTGGGAATGTGGAGACTGTGGGAAGGGATTCAATTACCATCTGAGCTTCAAATTCATTGGCGCATTCACACTGGGGAGAGGCTGTTAACCTGCTCAGCGTGTGGGAAGGGATTCATTAGTTCATCCAGCCTGATAAACCCCACATCCCTCACTGTAACACTGTGATATACCCCACACCCCTCAATTTAATACTCTGCTGTACCCCACACCCCTCTATTTAACACTGATATACCCCACATCCCTCACTGTAACACTGAAAAGGCAGAATTTGAGGAGTGCAGACATCTTGTGGGCTGAAACAGATCCCAGAGATCGGGAGGGGCGAGGCCATGGAGTGGTTTGTAAAAAGTGATTTGTGATTATTAACAACAACAATTTTTAACCGTGAGTCTTGTTTATTTTGTTTATTTGTACTTGGGACGTGCTGACAACGGAAGAATGAGCATAATCTGATAGAATGTTACATTAAGTTTGAAAGTGATTTAGTTAAATCCAAAACTGGGATCTTCAATTTAAACAAACAATCTTTTTTTCGGTACAAGGGACGAGTTGGTTAAGGTAGATTGAGAAACTACATTAAAAGGCATGACGGTAGATAAGCAATGGTGAGCATTAAAGAATTAATACATAATTTACAACAAACATTCATTCCTTTTAAGAAACACAAACCCCACAGGAAAGGTGGTCCAACCGTGGCTAACAAGAGAAGTTAAAGATATTTTTAGATCAAAGGAACAGGTTTATAATGTTGCCAAAAGAGCAGTAAGTCTGGGGATTGGGAGCATTTTAGAATTAAGCAAGGAAGGACCGAGAAGCTGATAAGGGAAAATAGAAAATGAGCGTTAACGAGCCAGAGACATAAAAACAGAACTGTAAAAGCTTCTATACGTATGTTGAAAAGGAAAAGATTAGCAAAAGTAAATGTGGGTCCCCTACAGGCTGAGACTGCAGAAATTATAATGGGGAATAAAGAAATGGCAGAGAAATTAAACACATACTTTGGGGGGGAAATTGCACTTAGAGGCTTCCTTTGGGTGAAAGCCTCCGACCGGAATTATTTTAACAAAATGACCTGGTGGTCCCGGAGGAACATAGGGTTGTGGTCGGAGTCCTAGTTTCGCAGTGCAACATACAGGAACATGTCTTCCAGGTATGTATTTGTATCCTGGGATCACGTGAACCTGGACCACCAATGAACATCTAATATTCTCATTGATAATAATGGGAGCTCTGGTTGTACGAATTCCCATTGCTATCAACAGCAACAACTTTTATCAATATGGTGCTTTTAACGTGGTATAATGTCCCAAGGTGCTTCACAGCAATGTTATAAGACAAAAAATAAATTTGGCACCGAACCACATAAGGACAAATTACAGCAGATGACCAAAAGCTTGGTCAAAGAGGGAGGTTTTATGGAGAGTCTTCAACAAAATAAGAAATATCCAGAGGCTGAGAGGTTTAGGGAGGGAGTTCCAGAGCTTAGGGCCCAGGCAGCTGAAGGCACGGCCACTGATGGTTGAACAGATCTCATCAGGAATGCTCGAGGGCAGATTTTGAGGAACGCAGACATCATGTGGCATTGTGAGGCTGAAAGAATTTAGAGATGGGAGGGGCGAGGTCATGGAGGGATTTTTAAACAAGGATGGGAATTTTGAAATCGAGGCGTTACTTAACTGGGAGCCAATGTAGGTCAGTGAGCTAAGAGGTGATGAGTGATCAGAGACTTGAGGCGAGTTAGGACACGGGCAGTCAAGTTGTGGATTACCTCAAGTTTACATAGGGTAGAATGTGGGAGGCCATTCAGGAGTGCGTTGGAGTAGTCAAGGTAAGTAGAGGTAATAAAGGCATGGATGAGGGTTTCAGCAGCAGATGAGCTGAGGCAGGGGCAGGTGCGGGCAATGTTACGGAGGTGGAAATAGACGGATTTAGATATGCCAAGAATATTTGGCCAGAAGCTAATTTCTAGGTCAAACGTGATGCCTAGGTTGCTTACAGTCTGGTTTAGCCTCAGATAAATGCTAGGGAAAGGAATGGAGTCAGTGGCTGAGGAACACAGTTTGTGGCGTGGATCATAGACAATGGCTTCGGTCTTCCCAATATTTAATTGAAGAACGTTTCTGCTCATCCAGTACTGGATGTCGGACAAGCAGTCTGACAATTTAGAGACCATGGAGGGGTCGAGAGAAGTGGTCGAGAGGTAGAGCTGGGTGTCGTCAGCGTACATGTGGAGCCTGACTCCGTGTTTTTGGATGACGTCAACAAGGGGCAGCATGTAGATGAGAGATAGGAGGGGACCAAGGATAGATCCTTGGGGAACACCAGAGGTACTGATGTGGGGGCGGGAAGAGAAGCCATTGCAGGAGATTTTCTGCTAATGATTAGATGGATAGGAATGGAACCAGTCGAGTGGAGCCCCACCCAGCTGGACATTGGTGGAGAGGCGTTGGAGGAGGATGGAGTGGCCAAATGTGTCAAAGGCTGCAGACAGGTCGAGGAGGGATAGTGCACCTTTGTCACAGTTACAAAGACTGTCATTTGTGACTTTGATGAGAGCAGTTTCAGTACTGTGGCAAGGGTGGAAATCAGATTGAAGGGATTCAAACGAGGAGTTCTGGGAGAGATGGTCATGAATTTGGGAGGAGGCAACACAGTCAAGGACTTTGGAGAGGAAAGGGAGTTAGAGATGGGGCGGTAGCTAACAATCACAGTGGAGTCAAGAGTTTTATTTTGAGGAGAGGGGTGATGACAGCAGACTTGAATGAGAGGGGGACAGTTCTTCTTAGGCAGTCCCTCGAAGTCGAGGATGACTTGCTTCCACATTAATAAGTTCTCAGATGACTGAAGCCCAATGCGGGACCTACAGTCGCTGTTACAGGTGAGGCAGATGTTGGTTGAAGGGACGGGTGGGTGGAGTGCTTGGGTTGCTGTGCACGCCTTCTGCTGTTTGCGCTTGTCTTCTGCGTGCTCCGGATGAAGAGACCTGAGGTGTTTGGTGCCTTCCCGGATACTTCTACACTTTGAGCAGTCTTGGGCCAGGGATTCCCAGTTGTCAGTGGGGATGTTGCACTTTTTCAAGGAAGTTTTGAGGGTGTCCTTGCAGTGTTTCCTCTACCCACTTGGGGCTCGCTTGCTGGGTCGGAGCTCCGAGTAGAGTGCTTGTTTTGGAGTCTAATATCGGGCATGTGGACAATGTGGCCCATCCATCAGAGCTGATTGAGCGTGCTCAATGCCTCGATGTTGGGGATGATGTCCTGAGTGAGAACACTGACGTTGGTGTGCCTTTCCTGCCAATGGATTTACAGGATCTTGCGGCGGCAACGTTGGTGGTACTTCTCCAATGCTTTGAGGTGCCTGCTGTATATGGTCCATGTCTCTGAAGCATATAGGAATGCAGATATCACTACTGCTCTGTAGACCATGAAGGAGATAGTATCCGAGGAGAGAGAACTGTCAACGATGTCAGCTATCATGGGAGCCAGAAAAGGAAGTTGTGTGGTCAGCAGTTTCGTGGGAATAGGGTCAAGGGAGCAGGAAATGGGTCGCATGGACAAGTGGAGCGTGGAGAGGTCAAGAGGGGAGATCAGAGAGAAACTAGAGAAAGATGCAAGTTTAGAACTAGGGCAAGGGTGCACTTCAGAGGAACATTGCCCCCGTGGGCAAGGGGAAGGAAGGGAACTGGAAGAGGCAGATGATCAGATGGTCTCAATCTTTGAGACAAGGAAGTCCATGAGCTCCTCACACTTGTTGTTGGATGTGAGTGTGAAGGAGACAGGGGAGAGGGGTTTAAGGAGATGGTTAGCAGTAGAGAATAGTAGCCAAAGGTTATCTTTGCATTCCAGAATGATCCTGGAACAGTGAGCAGTTTTTGCAGACAGGAGCAGGACCCGAGAATGCTTCATGTGGTCAAGCCAGATCTGGAGGTGAATGACTAACCCACTTGTCCGTTCAAGTCTGTGCCCCTTGGACATGAGGGAGTGAAGATAAGGGCTGTACCAGGGGGAACAGCTAGGGTGATAGAGAGTAATAATGGGGACTAGGGCATCAAAGGTGGTAGTGAGGGTGTGGGTGAGCAGATCGGTGGCTGCAGAAATGTCATGGTGAAAGGAGGACCAAAGGCTGGACAGTTGGAGTTGATAAGTGCAGTTGTCAGAGAGTTTGAAGAAAGTGTTTTCCAGGGGAGGATGCAGAAGGAAGTAGATTTGGGTGGGGGGACGGGGCATGTGGGTGGAGAGCGATACAAGGAAATGGTCAGAGATTGCCTTATCTGTAATTGGAACGGTAGGATGGCAAGGTCAAGGGGGAGGCCGTGAGTATGGGTTGAGGAGTTCACATGGAGGGAGAGATTAAGGTAGGACAGGAGGGTAGTGAACTCGGAGGAGAGAGAGCTTGATAAATTGAGATGGAGGTTGAAATCACCGAGGATGAGAAGTCACTCGGTGCTGAGGGAGGAGAGCAGTGAGGTTATATCAGTGATAACGTTTTAATCATACTTGGGAGGGTGGTAGAGAATGAGAATTTTAAATGAGGTGAGAGGGGTGGAATAAGGTGAGATGTTCAAAGGAGTTGAAAGTGCCAGAGGAGTAATTTGGTGATGAGAGCCACACCGCCACCACAGCAGTCTGGGCGGGGCAAGTGGTGGAAGGTATAGCCGGGAGAGGAGGCTTCATTTAAAGGTAATGTGCCATCATCCCTCAGCCAGGTTTCAGTTAGGACCATGATGTCGATGCAATCATCCACGATAAGCTCATGGGTGGCAAGGGTCTTGTCCGCAAGGGAACAGACAAAGTGCAAGGAGATGCAGAGAGGATCGGTGATGGCTGATCCACTGCCAGCATCCACAGGGTCAGGGATTGGACGGGTGAGTTGGGCGGGAAGGAGATTGGCAAGATTAGCGCCCCCCCCCACCCCCGCCCCCCAGGCAAGCTGGGTGGCAAGGTTGGTGAGAGGAGGATGGGACAGTTGGGGTTGCTGCTCGTGAGGAGACAGCGACGAGTGCCACGTTGGGCTCTTTGGCGAATGCCAAGAGAGGCACAGAGGGAAGCTGCAGGCTTGTCTCAAAGGGAGTCGAGCCTGGGACGGTGGCAGGAGAGTGGGGAGGTCGGAGAGTAATGAAGGGTTGGGGGAGGGATTTGGCAGGGCAGAGTTTCCGAGAGAGGAGAGATGAAAGACGACATGACGACAGGAGAGGCTGGTCAGGGAGGGAGAGAGAAAAAAGAAAATGCGGGAGAAGGAAGTGGAAATAGAAGGAAATGGCTCGGGTCCGAAGTGGCAGCAAATAGACACAGGGGAAAACTCAGTTTACACAGTGAATAGGGAATACTGCAATAGTGATTCTACAAGAGTACAATCAGTATAATCAAGATCAATTATATTGAAACAAAATTGATTAACATATCGATTAATTATAAGTAAACTTAAAATCAGATTTTGAGTAATTGAAAAGTTAAATCAGTCTCTAGCTGTCTCATTAAATCAGTAAATCAATTCTCGGGTAGATCAAAAGGCACAATGAGAAGTAATCATTCCAAAGACCATTCATCCAACTTCTGTCCTGTGATTGTATGAACTGATGCTCTCCACACTCTGTCTTGTGATTGTATGAACTGGTGCTCTCCACTCTCTGTCCTGTGATTGTATGAACTGATGCTCTCCACTCTCTGTCCTGTGATTGTATGAACTGGAGCTCTCCACTCTCTGTCCCGTGATTGTATGAACTGATGCTCTCCACTCTCTGTCCTGTGATTGTATGAACTGGTGTTCTCCACTCTCTGTCCTGTGATTGTATGAACTGGTGCTCTCCACTCTCTGTCCTGTGAAAGTTTCAACTCATAATTTCTAAATAGTTTGTTTAAAATACAGAGGGAAGCTCCCTCTACATTGTCCCATCAAACATGTCCTTTTCTGCTCACTTTATTACTTGCACCGACACAAAGTTTGCCGGGTACAGTTTGATCATGATCACTGCAAATCCCTTCAGCCTTTCCACTCTGCTCTCTCCAGATGTAATTAGTTACAAGACAGCATGAAACAAACAGGAACTTCGGATTTTAGTTTTGAAATGAAGATTTGAGTTGCTGTGGGTGGATTCTCTGTAGCAGTGGAGCAGAGCGCGGTAATGGTCCGACGGGGAGGCTTCATAAACAATTGGTGTACGCCGCAAACCGGGAATAATAACCTGAACTACCGGCGCTTGCAATTTGGGGCTTTACCGCCCTCTCTCCGGCCCGCTGGACTCCAGCCACCACCTCGCTCGGCTCAACCTCACTCTCACTCTCTCCCTTTAAATCTAATCTCCAAATCACCCCGTCAGCAGCGGCTGCCTTCTATTCCCGCTTCGCTGCGGTCGGATATATAGATATAAATTAATGGTGATGTAGATTAATAATTCCCTTTTATCGGCAATAATTCAGTCACGATTGTGGGCGTTGAGATGCCGACTTCAGGGGAGGAGAGGGAGGGGAACCAGTGAGTGCAGAACTGAACCCAGAGAGAGTTGGTGGTGAAAACTGGGAGCGGGGGACATTTTATCTTGAGACGTGTGATGTGTTTGAATTTCAGGACAGGGAGTATGGAGAGTGTATGGGACGGGGATTTACAGCTTTGGAGGAACAAAAGAGGAAAGAATGTTCCATAGAATCAAGAATTGTTTGTTCTGAATTTCTGTCCTGTACTTGAAGTAATGATTTTTGTCAACTGCTTTTGCAGCATATTAGAAGGGGAGGATTTGCAGACTGGAAATTCAAACCAAACATCACATCAAGAGCTGCTGGAGTTACTCGATTCCTCAGGACCTGAATATCATCAGCCTTTGAATGTGGAAGGAGAAATGTTTGTTTGTTCTGCCTGTGGGAAAAGATTTCCAACATCAGTGTGACTGGAAAAGCACCGAGACACACACACACCCGAGTGAGAGTGTTCCAGTGCACTGACTCTGGAAAGAGCTTTAACCAGCTACACAGCCTGAAAAAACATTGCACCACTCACAGCGGGGAGACACTGTACATGTGTTGTGTGTGTGAACGAGGCTTCAACTAATCGTCCAACTTGGAGAGACACAAGGACACCCGCACCGCAGAGAAACTGTGGGAATGTGGAGACTGTGGGAAGGGATTCAATTACCATCTGAGCTTCAAATTCATTGGCGCATTCACACTGGGGAGAGACCATTCATCTGCTCCCTGTGTGTGTGTGGGGGGGATTCACTCCGTCATTCCACCTGCTGATACACCAGCGAGTTTATACTGGGGAGAGACTTTTAACCTGCTCAGCGTGTGGGAAGGGATTCACTAGTTCATCCAGCCTGATAAACCCCACATCCCTCACTGTAACACTGTGATATACCCCACAGCCCTCAATTTAATACTCTGATATACCCCACACCCCTCAATTTAACACTGATACACCCCATGCCCCTCAATTTAACACTCTGATATACCCCACACCCCTCACACTAACACTCTGATATCCTCCGCCATTTCCGCTACCTCCAGCATCATCCCACCACCAATCACATCTTCCCGTCCCCTCTCAGCATTCTGAAGGGGCTGCTCCCTCTGCGACACCCTGGTCCATTCCACAGTCACCTCCAGCACACTCTTCCCGTTCTCACAACACCTTTCCGCAAACACAGGAGATGCAACACCTGCCCTTTTACCTCTCCCTTCCCATTATCCAAAGCCCTAAATACTCCTTCCAGGTGAAACAACGATTTACTTGTATTCTTTCAATTTAGTATACTGTATTCGCTGCTCACAAAATGGGTCTCCTCTATATTGGGGAGACCAAGGGTAGATTAGGTGATCGCTTTGTGGCACACCTCCGTTCAGTTTGCAAGTATGACCCTGAGCTTCCGGTCGCCTGTCACTTTAATTCTCCTCTCCACTCCCATTCTGGCCTATTTGTCCTCGGACTCCTACACTGTTCCAATGAAGCTCAATGCAAGCTCGAGGAACAGTACCTCATCTTTCGTTTGGGCACTTTACAGCCTTCTAGACTCAACATTGAGTTTGATCATTTCAGAGTGTAGCTGCTGCCAATCTTTGGCTCCCCTTACCCCCTCCCCCTCCCCCTTCCACCACCACCACCACCGCACCCCCCCCCCCCCCCACTCCCCTCACCAGAGCCCATTTCTTTCTTTTTTTCTCTTTGTCTCTACTGGCAGCTGGTCATTATCCCGCCATTCACACCCTATCCTGACCAATGTTTTTTTTTTAACTCCTAGCATTACCATTTGCATTTGGGCCATTGTACCTTTTGTCTCTCTAATCTCTCCTGTCTTCCAACCTGTCACAGACCTTCCCTTTTGTTCTTTCTTCTCCTCCCCCTTTCAGTGCTTGTTAAGAATCCTTTCTTTCCGAACAATCTTCAGTTCTGTTGAAGGCTATCGACCCGAAACGCTAGCTCCACTTTCTTTCCACAGATGCTGCCTGACCCGCTGAGATTTTCAGTATTTTCATTATACTCAATACCCATCACTGTAACACTCTCTTAAAACCCACAACCCTCACTGTAACACTCTGATCTACCCAACCCCCTTCACTGTAACACACTGATGTACCCCACACCCATTACTTTAATAATGATAAACCCCACACCTCTCACTTTAACACTCTGATATACCCCACACCCTTCACAGTGGCACACTGATACACCACACACCCCTCTCTCTGTAACACTGATATACCCACACCTCTCACAGTAACACATGGATATGCCCTATAACCCTCAATGTAAAACACTAGTATACCCAACACTGCTCAGTATAAAATGCTGATATACCCAACACCTATCATTGTAATACATTGATATACTCCACACCCCTCAACGTTACACTCTGATATGCTACATACCCCTCACTGTCACATACTGATTAGCTCACACCCCACACTGTAACTCTCTGATATTCCAGACACCACTCTAAAATTTTGGTATACACCACATCCCTCACTATATAACACACTGATGTACACCAATCTCTCACTGTAACACACTGATGTACCCCACACCCATCACTTTAACATTAATATACCCCACGCCCCTCACTGTAACACTCTGATATGCCCTGTACCCCTCACTGTAACAGTGATATAGCCCACACCCCTTAATGTAACACTGATACACCACACACTCCTAACCATAAAAATAATATACCCCACACACATCACTGTAACATTCTGATATAACCAACACCACTCTCTGTAACTCTCTGATATACCCTGAACCCAACACTGCAACATTTTTTTGTACCCCACGCCCTCCACTGTAACACACTGATATACCCCACAGCCATCACTTTCACAATGATATACCCCATATCCCTCACTGGAACACTCTGATATACATGGCACCCCTCACTGTAACACATTGATATAATAATAACTTTTATATAGCACTTTTAATGTAGCAAATCATCCCAAGGCGCTTCACAACAGTTTTACAGACTAACAGATAAATTTGACACCGAGCTACAGAAGAAATTAAGGCTGATGACCAAAAGCTTGTTTAAAGAGGTAGGTTTTAAGGACCTTCTTAAAGGAGGAAAGAAAGGTAGAGAGCCATAAAGGTTTAGGGAGGGAGTTCCAGAGCTTAGGCAGCTGAAGGCCTAGCCACCGATGGTTGAACAGTTATAATGAGGGATGTTCAAGGCCAGAGTTTGAGGAATGCAGACATCTTGTGGGGTTGTGAGGTTGAAAATGATTAGAGATAGGGAGGGGCAAGTCCATGGAGTGATTTTGGAAACAAGAATGTAAATTTTGAAATTGAGGTGTTGTTTAACTGGGAGCCAATGTAGGTCAGAAAGCACAGGAGTGATGGGTGATCTTGACTTAATGCGGGTTAGTACATGGGCTGCTGAGTTTTGGATGACTTCAAGTTCACGTAGTGTGGAATGTGGTAGACTGGCCAGGAGAGAGTTGGAGTAGTCAAGTCTAGAGGTAACAAAGGCATGAATGAGGGTTTCAGCAGCACAAGAGCTGAGGCAGGGGCGGAGGTGGGTAATGTTACGGAGGTGGAAAAAGGCGGTTTTAGTTATGCCACGGATATGTGGTTGGAAACTCATTTCAGGGTCAAATATGATAGCTACGTTGCGAGCAATCTTGTTCTCCCTCAGATTGATGCTAGGGAGAGGGATGGAGTCAGTGGTTAGGGAACTCAGTTTGTGGCGGGGACCAAAGATAATGACTTTGGTCTTCCCAATATTTAATTGGAGAAAATTTTTGCTCATCCAGTACTTGATGTCGGACAAGCAATCTGACAATTTAGATACCAAGCATGGGTCAAGACAAATTGTGGAGAGGTAGAACTGGGTGTCGTCTGTGTACATGTGGAAACTGACTCCGTGTTTTTGGATGATATCACCAAGGGGCAGTATATAGATGAGAAATAAGAGGTGACCAAGGATAGATTCTTGGTGGACATGAGAGGCAACGATGCAGGAGTGGGAAAAGAAGCCATTGCAAGAGATTTTCTGGCTACGATTAGATAGGTAAGAGTGGAACCAGGCGAGTGCAGCCCCACCTAGCTGGACATTGGTGGAGGGGCATTGGATGAGGATGTAGTGGTCAACTGTGTCAAAGGCTGCACACAGGTCCAGAAGGACGAGGAGGGATAGTTTACCTTTGTCACATTCACAAAGGATGTAATATGTGACTTTGATGAGAGCAATTTCGGTAATGTGGCAGGGGCAAAAGCCAGATTGAAGGGATTCAAACATTGAATTCATGGAAAGATGATCATGGATTTGGGAGGCAACACGTTCAATACCTTGGACAGGAAAGGGAGGTTGGAGATCGGGCGACAGCTCAAAAGCAAAGTAGGGTCAAGGATTGTTTTTTTGAGGAGAGGGGTGATGACATCCGATTTGAAAAATAAGGGAACAGTGCCTTAGGACAGAGAACCGTTAACAATGTTGGCTAACATGAGAGCCAAAAAAGGAAGTTGCGTGGTCAGCAGTTTAGTGAGAATAATGGGAACCACAAGATCCTACAAATTCCATCAGTGTCCTCATCCAGGCTAACTGACGACACTCAATCAGCTTCGCTGGGCAGGTTCGCATGCCAGACATGAGACATCCAAAGCAAGTGCTCTATGCGGAGCTCCTTCATGGCAAACGAACCAAAGGTGGGCAGTGGAAACGTTACAAGGACACCCTCAAAGCCTCCCGGATAAAGTGCGACATCACCACTGACACCTGGGAGTCCCTGGCCAAAGACCACTCTAAGTGGAGAAAGTGCAACTGGGAGGACATTGAGCACTTTGAGTCTGAATGCCGAGAGCATGCAGAAATCAAGCGCAGGCAGCAGAAAGAGCATGCGGCAAACCAGTCCCACCCATCCCTTCCCTCAATGACTATCTGTCCCACATGTGGCAGAGTCTGTGGCTCTCGTATTGGACTGTTCAGCCACCAAAGAACTCACTTCAGGAGTGGAAGCAAGTCTTCCTCGATTCCGAGGGACTGCCTATGATGATGGTGATGGGAACAGGGTCAAGAGAGCAGGAAGTGGGTCTCATGGATAAGATGAGTTTGGGGAGATTAAGAGGGGCGATCAAAGAGATACTGGAAAAATACATGAGTTTAGGGCTAGGGCAGGTGGGAGCGTCACATGAAGTTTGGCCCTTTGGGCTAGGTGAAGGAAGGGAACTCGCAGAGGCAGCTGATCGGATGGTCTCAATCTTTGATACAGAGAAGTCCAAGTTGCACTTGTTGGAGGTGAGTGTGGTGGAGACGGGGTTTGGAGGGTTTGGGGAGCTGGATGCCATCTGGACTGGCAGAGTCTGGGATACACGGGGATCGACAATTAGGTGGAGTTTGGCTTTTGGAGAATCTCAGGATCAAGTGGAGCGTTAAGGAGTGATGGGCAAAGTAGGCACTTAACAACAATTAATAAATGAAGCCCTTTCACGTTTAAAGAACTAGGCAATTTTTGGTATAAGTTATTCAGTAAGGTTCTTGAACTTTGAAGTGAAGTGTCATAGGATTATTAAGCATGTAGTATATGTAATAGTACTTAAACATACACTTTAAGGGTACAAGTTACAGCCATACCTGATGATGGTTGTTTGGATATTCTAAAGTGTTACAGTTCTGAGCTCAGTGTTACAGCTTTTGTTTAAATGTCTAATATTCATTACAAACAGTTCGTTTTTATACATTGCTCATTCCCTCTACCTGGAAATTCACATTTCTCTATTACATAATTATTTAATAGTTAAAATTCAACTCAATATAAGGAGAATTCATTGACTTACCCTTTATCAATCATAGTTTTCCTTACTAAACAAGCTTTTCCCCCCATTCAGCTAACAAGTATTATAATCTTAGCTTGTTATCTTATCGATAGTTTCACTCTTGATCAATATAATTGAAATCCTACCAAGTAAAACCTTGAATTATGAGTCTTGTTTTGTTTCTGTATCATTGATGTCAATTAAAATGATAATGTTTTCCTTTTAGAACAAAATCATCCCAAACTTTCTCAAACGATTAAAGTTATCTCAGATTTATGAATCTGTATAAAATGGCATGTCTTTAATTACATATCTTATGTAATCCTGCAGAGTCAGCCCTGACCCATCAGCCCAGTGGTACCTTAGTGATTTATACATCCCTATTTAACAGTCAAAGGCTAAAGATTAACATTACTACATTATAAAATTGGAAGTTGGCATGCAGGTACAACAGGTGGTGAAGAAGGCAAATGGTATGTTGGCCTTCATAGCTAGGGGATTTGAGTATAGGAGCAGGGAGGTCTTACTGCAGTTGTACAGGGCCTTGGTGAGGCCTCACCTGGAATATTGTGTACAGTTTTGGTCTCCTAATCTGAGGAAGGACGTTCTTGCTATTGAGGGAGTGCAGCGAAGGTTCACCAAACTGATTCCAGGAATGGCTGGACTGTCATATGAGGAGAGACTGGATCAACTGGGCCTTTATTCACTGGAGTTTAGAAGGATGAGAGGGGATCTCATAGAAACATATAAGATTCTGACGGGACTGGACAGGTTAGATGCGGGAAGAATGTTCCCGATGTTGAGGAAGTCCAGAACCAGGGGACACAGTCTTAGGATAAGGGGTAGGCCATTTAGGACTGAGATGAGGAGAAACTTCTTCACTCAGAGAGTTGTCAACCTGTGGAATTTCCTACTGCAGAGAGTTGTTGATGCCAGTTCATTGGATATATTCAAGATGGAGTTAGATATGGCCCTTACGGCTAAAGGGATCAAGGGATATGGAGAGAGAGCAGGAAAGGGGTACCGAGGGAATGATCAGCCATGGTCTTATTGAATGGTGGTGCAGGCTCGAAGGGCCGAATGGCCTACTCCTGCACCTATTTTCTATGTTTCTATATAGAGAAACCAATACAGTATAACATTATCAGATGTCAGGACAGTCTGAATGAACCTTTCCTCATAGAACCCCCTCTGTTGCCGTCAGAATATTTAAGGCCATTACTAAACAACATCTCATCATTATCATATCTCTATCTCGACATTTACGCAGATCTCTACCCTTTGGTTTTACACATGTTCTCCCACATAGAGCCACATTAACCATTCAGTGATGTTGTCAGCATGACTGACCAGGTTTTGGACCCATTCCTCAGGGCATAATCTTCATGCATATCGCATGCTGGTTGTTTCATCGACCACCCATCAGTTCTGCTCACACACCGATATCGTAAGATCACCCAGTACACGATATTCGATACAAGACATTCCTGCCCTTTCTGGCGATCTAGCAACGGATCGGGGTCTGGAGGTTTTTGATTAGAATCTCCCCCTGAATGTCCTGATCTTTCGGGTAGCAGCCAAGCTATCAAATAATTTCTTCTCACTGTTCAGTACAAGCAAGGGCACAACCATCTCCAACAGAATGCTATCAAGTAACCATTTTAGCTAAACTTTCCTGACTTTTAATACATTGGGCGTTGATACCAGGCTGATAAAATTTGGCCCGTAGTATGCATGTGATGTACGTTAAGAAGGGACAGTATAGGATATGTACAAAGAGGCTGCTTTCTTTAGTTGAGGAATCTGAAAAGAACGGCTATAGATTAAAGAATAAATGTAAGAAATTTACATCTGATGGTAGGAGAAACAGCTTTACATGGAGAGTTGTGAGGCTGTGGCATTAATGGAGGCAGACATTGTGTCAATATTCAAGTTTAAATTGAAAAGATCGATAAAGAAATGTAGATTGAAGGAATGTTGACACAGAGCCGATAACGTGTTTGAAACTATTTGTTACGCTGGAGGGTAAACGCCGACTATGACTGGTTGGGTCGAATGGAGTTTTCCCCTGTTCTAACATTCCAACATTGTGATGACCAGTTGAGATTTTAAGTCAATATCTATAAACAAAGATGTCTAATGTCACATTGACGAGTCAAGTTCCTATTGTCTCTATCATTAGACACTGACTAGAAGACAGGGCTCCATTCTATTGGTCCAGGAGCCAATGGGGGCGGAGTCTGATGGGGAGACCCGCGCCTGTAACATTCACCGAGAATGCAGAATTACAAATTACCTCGATTGTTTCTACACTAAAGGAAAACGTAACTATTAATTAAACAGGGGCGGCTCATTCCAGTATCTGCGGTGTGAGGCAGTTAACGCAGCCCACTGCTAAAGCTCAGTCATGATTGTTCTTAGTATTTACAGTACAGAAACAGGCTCATTCCGGTGTTTATGCTCCACATGAGCCTCCCCCCAGCTTTCTTCATTTAACCCCATCAACATAGCCTTCTATTCCTTTCTTCGCCATGTGCTTAACTAGCTTCCCCTTCATTGCATCTATACTATTCGCTTCAACTGCTCCCTGTCGTAGCTAGTTCCATATTTTCACCACTCTCTGGGTAAATAAGTTTCTCCTGAATTCCCTATTGGAATTGTTAGTGACTATCTCATATTCAAGGCCCCTAATTCTGGTTTCTCCCGCTAGTGGAAACATCTCTATTTTTCTCCTTCAAACCTTTTCATAATCTGAAAGACCTCTATAAAGTCACCCCACAGCCTTTTCTTTTCTAGAGAAAAGAGCACAAGTCTGGTCAAACTTTCCTGACAGGTATAACCTCTCAATTCTGGTAAATCGTTTTTGCAACTTCTCCAGCGCCTGTATATACTTTTTATAATATGCACAGTACTCCAAGTGTGGTCTACCCACGGTTCGATGCAAGTTTAACATAATTTCTCTGTTTTCCATTCTATCCCTGTAGACAAGAACCCCCAGTGCTTGGTTTGCTTTATATGGCCTTATTAACCCGCACCATTTGTGAATCGTGTTATTGTTGATAACGGAGCTTTTGACGAGTCATAGAAAACGATCTCTTATCAATTAGTTAAAAACAAAAATTTGAATTTGCATGAAATCTCCTTCAATCTTGAGCGGGATGTGCGCTGTTTTAGTTGGAATCGATTTTGTTCACCCGGGGAAAGCAGCAGATATCAAACACACGGTACAGAGTGGAATAAATGTTTCCTGATACCTGTTCATTATCACAACAGCAAACCATTTTCCTCCTAACAGAAAGACGGCCTTCTAAACTGGAACACGGACTGTAATTTAGCTCTAGTTAGGACAGGATACATTGGTTTCATTATTTTTTAACCAGTATCAGAATCAATGTCCAAGGAGATTTCACCACCTTCTTCAGCTCCTCTCTGAATTTAGTTTGTGTAGCTGCATAAATGCAGGTATTTGTACAGGAACTCAAATACATGAGCATAAACCCGGTTTCTGTGGCGATGTATGCAGGAGCTGTATAATCACCTCGGTAATGCGCGGTGTTTGTCAGTTTGGTAGATAAAAAACTAACGATAGATGTCAGCCACAAAACTATAAAACTGCCCGATACACTGAACAATAAAATGATGGATTTCCTACGGTTCTCCATCTCGGGATCGCTCTGATTCTCACTGCTGTGACCCCGGAGTCCCCTGCGAGCTCTACTGGCCACCAAAATACGTCTGACTGTCAAACAATTAAACAGTAATATCAGAGCAAAAGCAAGCCAAGCAATGAAAATGCTTTCCAACCAATAGTACGCGGCACCTGCAGGCGATGTAAAAAATTCTACTTTGGGGCGGCAACCCGAGGGAACATTGTGAATGGTTCGATCAGATTCATAGGCAAAGCAAAACGGGAGGCTCTGTAAACAGATCAGGACAGAGAGCGTTGTTATAACCGCAGCCGCAGTTCTCACTGTGCAATATTTTGTTTTAAACTTCTCACAACATATAGCTACAAATCGGTCACATGTGAAGGAGACGGTAAACCACACAGACACATACAGGGTGATACATTGAAAGTACTTAAAAAACTTACAAACGGGCGTGTAGTACAAGAATGAATGTGAAAAGTTATATGTAAAAATGTGATACACAATTACATTGACGAGCATGACCAGTAGATCTGCTGTTGCCATGGCCACCATGTATACAGAGATACATTTGGAAAGGCCGCAGTTTCCTCTGCAGAGAATCACCATTGTCATTAGGTTGGCTGTAAGAAAGACAGAGAAGAGGTAAGTAACAGGGATACTCGCATAAATCTCACAGCATATTGTGGGGAAATGTTCCTAGTTAGGGTTATTCACACTGATAGTTTTTTTTATATAGGTGGGTGTTGACGATATTTTGTGCAAAATAATGAAATCAATCTACACTCAATATAGAGGGACCGAGAATCTGCCGTTCTCCCACCAGATCTGAGTCAGATTTTGTCGGGGCTGTGGCGGAGGGTCAGTCGAATCAATTGGGGAAATTGTAATGGAGTGCGATCCCCACCACCACCGCTACAAACACTCAGGCAATGATGGCTCAACGGCTGGGGCGCGGTAGGAGGCCCGATTTGAATCTGGACGATATTGTAACGTCAGCGACATGAGATCAGCCGTCCATCATACATTTCCCTCAACTGTCCTTTCAATCGCCGTCACCGCTGGCACTAGACCGAGGCTCCGTTCACTCGAACTGTGCGGTCCAGGCCAAGCCGGAGTACCTTGCAGAGATGGTACAGTTACAGATACAAGACCCTTTAAAGCGAAACCTTGGATGGTTCTGTAACGTGTTCATATTTGGGAGACAATATAGAAGCGGATTCCCTTACATACATCCAAACACATATTTCATTGCAGTGTGGAGCACTTAAATCTTCCCGCTATGAGGCTGGTGTCGTGTGAGGCAACGAGCCAATTTGAAAAGTTACTACAGCAGGGAGCAATAAATGCAATTTTCCATTTAATTCTGTCGGTTTAATTGGCCAGAGGGATCTCGGGAGCGGCATCAGATGACAGCTGTATTAAATATAATTTACAAACAATTACTGGAAATAAATGACTTCAAATAATACAATCAGCTGAAAGACAAACATTAAGTTTAGGTCGAAACTTTTTCTGTTTATAATCGCTCGAGGGAGCTGCTCGCTAACATAAGAATAGAAGAACATAAGAATTAGGAACAGGAGTATGCCATCGAGCCCCTCGAGCCTGCTCCACCATTCAACAAGATCATGGCTGATCTGGCCGTGGACTCAGCTCCACTTACACGCCCGCTCCCGATAACCCTTAATTCCCTTATTGGTTAAAAAAATCTATCTATCCGTGATTTGAATACTTTCAATGAGCTAGCCTCAATTACTTCCTTGGGCAGAGAATTCCACAGATTCACAACCCTCTGGGAGAAGAAATTCCTTCTCAACTCGGTTTTAAATTAGCTCCCTGTATTTTGAGGCTGTGCCCCCTAGTTCTAGTCTCCCCGACCAGTGGAAACAACCTCTCTGCCTCTATCTTGTCTATCCCTTTCATGATTTTAAATGTTTCTATAAGATCACCCCTCATCTTTCTGAACTCCAACGAGTAAAGACCCAGTCTACTCAATCTATCATCATCAGGTAACCCTCTCATCTCCGGAATCAGCCTAGTGAATCATCTCTGTACCCCCTCCAAAGCTAGTATATCCTTCCTTAAGTAAGGTGACAAAACTGCATGCAGTACACCAGGTGCGGCCTCACCAATGCCCTGTACAGTTGCAGCAGGACCTCCCTGCTTTTGTACTCCATCCCTCTCGCAATGAAGGCCAACATTCCATTTGCCTTCCTGATTACCTGCTGCACCTGCAAACTAACTTTTTGGGATTCATGCACAAGGACCCCTAGGTCCCTCTGCACCTCAGCATGTTGTAATTTCTCCCCATTCAAATAATATTCCCTTTTACTGTTTTTTTTCCAAGGTGGATGACCTCACATTTTCCGACATTGCATTCCATCTGCCAAACCTTAGCCCATTCGCTTAATCTATCTAAATCTCTTTGGAGCCTCTCTGTGTCCCCTACCCAACCCGCTTTCCCACTAATCTTTGTGTCATCTGCAAATTTTGTTACAATACTCTCTGTCCCCTCTTCCAGGTCATCTATGTATATTGTAAACAGTCGTGGTCCCAGCACCGATCCCTGTGGCACACCAGTAGTCACCGATTTCCAACCCGAAAAGGATCCATTTATCCAGACTCTCTGCTTTCTGTTCGCCAGCCAATTCTCTATCCATGCTAATACATTTCCTCTGACTCCACGTACCTTTATCTTCTGCAGTAACCTTTTGTGTGGCACTTTATCGAATGTCTTTTGGAAATCTAAATACACCACATCCATCGGTACACCTCTATCCACCATGCTCATTATATCCTCAAAGAATTCTAGTAAATTAGTTAAACATGATTTCCCCTTCATGAATCCATGCTGCGTCTGCTTGATTGCACTATTCCTATCTAGATGTCCCGCTATTTCTTCCTTAATGATAGCTTCAAGCATTTTCCCCACTACAGATGTTAAACTAACCGGCCTATAGTTACCTGCCTTTTGTCTGCCCCCTTTTTTTAAACAGAGGCGTTACATTAGCTGCTTTCCAATCCGCTGCTACCTCCCCAGACTCCAGAGAATTTTGGTAGATTATAACGAATGCATCTGCTATAACTTCCGCCATCTCTTTTAATACCCTGGGATGAATTTCATCCAGACCAGGGGACTTGTCTACCTTGAGTCCCATTAGCCTGTCCAGCACTACCCCCCTAGTGATAGTGATTATCTCAAGGTCCTCCCTTCCCACATTCCCATGACCAGCAATTTTTGGCATGGTTTTTGTGTCTTCCACTGTGAAGACCGAAGCAAAATAATTGTTTAAGGTCTCAGCCATTTCCACATTTCCCATTATTAAATCCCCCTTCTCATCTTCTAAGGGACCAACATTTACTTTAGTCACTCTTTTCCATTTTATATATCGGTAAAAGCTTTTAGTATCTATTTTTATGTTTTGCGCAAGTTTACTTTCATAATCTATCTTTGCTTTCTTTATTGCTTTCTTAGTCATTCTTTGCTGTCGTTTAAAATGTTCCCAATCTTCCAGTTTCCCACTAACCTTGGCCACTGTATACGCATTGGTTTTTAATTTGATACTCTCCTTTATTTCCTTGGTTATCCATGGCTGGTTATCGCTTCTCTTACCGGCCTTCATTTTCACTGGAATATATTTTTGTTGAGCACTATGAAAGAGCTCCTTAAAAGTCCTCCACTGTTCCTCAATTGTGCCACCGTTTAGTCTGCGTTTCCAGTCTACTTTAGCCAACTCTGCCCTCATCCCACTGTAGTCCCCTTTGTTTAAGCATAGTACGCTCGTTTGAGACACTACTTCCTCATCCTCCAACTGTATTACAAATTCAACCATACTGTGATCACTCATTCCGAGAGGATCTTTTACTCGGAGATCGTTTATTATTCCTGTCTCATTACACAAGACCAGATCTAAGATAGTTTGTTCCCTTGTAGGTTCTGTAACATACTGTTCTAAGAAACAATCCCGTATGCATTCTATGAATTCCTCCTCAAGGTTACCCTGTGCGATTTGATTTGACCAATCGATATGTAGGTTAAAATCCCCCATGATTACTGCCATTCCTTTTTCACATGCCTCCATTATTCCCTTGATTATTGCCCGCCCCACCGTGAAGTTATTATTTGGGGGCCTATAAACTACGCCCACCAGTGACTTTTTCCCCTTACTATCTCTAATCTCCACCCACAATGATTCAACATTTTGTTCATTAGAGCCATTAACGTCTCACACAACTGCCCTGATATCATCCTTTATTAACAGAGCTACCCCAAATCCTTTCCCTTCTTGTCTATATTTCCAAATTGTCAGATACCCCTGTATGTTTAATTCACAGTCTTGGCCCCCTTGCAACCATGTTTCTGTAATGGCCACCAAATCATACCCATTTGCAATGATTTGTGCCGTCAACTCATTTACTTTATTTCGAATGCTGCGTGCGTTTAGGTAGAGTGTTTTAATACGAGTTTTTAAACCATGATTTTTAGTTATCACCCATCCTGCAGCCCCTTTATATTCATACATATTGTCCCTTCCTATCACTTTGTGGTTTACACTTACCCCAGTGCTACTCTGCTCTGTTGCCTCCTGCCTTTTGCATTCTTTCTTGGGGTCCTGTTCATCTGAGCTCTCACCCACTCTAACTAGCTCAGAGCCCTCTCCTGGGTTCCTAATACTCCTTGCATTGAGGCACCGAGCTTTCATGCTTGCCTTTTTATTACACTATAACAGAGCGGGAGCTGGTGGAGCCGCGAAAGTTCTTGGCAGCCGAGGGGAGGGGAGCAGCTCCCTGAGCGGCAATTATTGTTCAGAATATCTCTCACAGTCAACTGTTGGTTGGAGCTGGCTGCAGTACAAGGGATTATCAGCCTAATGGAGGCAGAGAACAAAGGCACAAATGAGATGGTTACCATGAACACTAAGTAACACATTCTGTTGTGATCTATGCACTGTTGGAGGGGCCGGGGAAACAGCCTCACCCTCCCTCAGTACAGAGAGGAAAGCTGAGCGCCTGGCACCCAGGATCTAGCGACCAGAAAAGTGACTGGTACGATTCCCGCTGATATTCACCGACTTATCCCGGTGGATATATATCTCTGCAAGGATATTCTCGAAATTGGTTACATAATCATTAATAGAGAGACAATTGACAGCTATTATACAACAAGATACATTGACTTACCGGGAACGCCAAATGCTGCGAGGAAAGGGTAGTAAATGTTCCTTATCTGCAGAATTGTTGGCTGTACCATTTTTGGAAGAAGATCTGTCTGCTGCCCAGCTTTACGATTCCGACTGTAGTTCATGTGAGCCCTTTATAGGACAATCAGTTCCCCTGTGAGAAAATCAGGTTACACAATAATTGGAGTTAGTTACAGTCACTTAACAAACAAGGCTAGAGATTCCGCAGCAGCGCGGCCGGGAGTCAATGGGGAAATTTAATAGCTCTGTCCATGAAACCCCGTCCATCAAAATCACTAAACAGAAAGTAATCCCAGATGGAATTCGCTCTGAAGCGAACATCCCTCCCAGAATCTGAGTTAGGATCTTGGGGCTTCGGATTCATTTGGGTAAATGTTTACATAATTAAAGGTGCTTTGTAATATGATCATGATGTGGCGCTAAATTACTGGTGGTGACCCTACTCTAACATTATTAGTGGTGTTTCTACACTAACATTACTGGTGGTGACCCTACTCTAATATTACTGGTGGTGACACTACTCTACCATTAATGGTGGTAACCCTACTCTAACATTACTGGTGGTGACCCTACTCTAACATCACTAATGGTGACCCTACTCTAACATTACTGGTGGCGACCCTGGTGGTGACCCTACTCTAACATTAATGGTGGTGACCCTAATCTAACATTACTGGTGGTGACCCTATTCTAACATTACTGGAGGTGACTCTACTCAAATACTAATGGTGGTGACCCTACTCAAACATTACTGGTAGTGACCCTACTCAAACATTAATGGTGGTGACCCTAATCTAACATTACTGGTGGTGACTCGACTCTAACATTACTTGTAGTGTTCTACATAAGAACATAAGAACATAATAGGAGCAGGAATAGGTCATAGTCCTCGACCTGCTCCGCCATTTAATATGATCATGGTTGATCCGATCATGAACTCAGGTCCACTTCCCCACCCGCTCCCCATAACCCCTTATTCCCTTATCGTTTAAGAAACTGTCTATTTCTGTCTTAAATGTATTCAATGTCCCAACTTCCACAACTCACTGAGGCAGCAAATTTCACAGATTTACAACGCTTTGAGAGAAGACATTTCTCCTTATCTCAGTTTTAAAAGGGCGGCCCCTTATTATGCCCTCGTGTTCTAGTCTCCCCCATCAGTGAAAACATCCTCTCTGCATCCACCTTGTCAAGCTCCCTCATAATCTTATATATTTCGATAAGATCACCTCTCATTCTTCTGAATTCATAGAAACATAGAAACATAGAAATTAGGTGCAGGAGCAGGCCATTCGGCCCTTCGAGCCCGCACCGCCATTCAATAAGATCATGGCTGATCATTCAACCTCAGTATTCCTTTCCTGCTTTCTCTCCATACCGCTTGATCCCTTTGGCTGTAAAGGCCATATCTAACTCCCTTTTGAATATATCTAACAAACTGGCCTCAGCAACTATCTGAGGTACTGAATTCCACAGGTTAACCACTCTCTGAGTGAAGAAGTTTCTCCTCATCTCGGTCCTAAATGGCTTACCCCTTATTCTTAGACTGTGACCCCTGGTTCTGGAACCCCCCCCCCCCCCCCCCAGCAACGGGAACATGCTTCCTGCCTCTAACCTGTCCAATTCCGTTAGAATTTTATATGTTTCTATGAGATCCCCTCTCATTCTTCTATACTTCAGTGGATACAAGCCCAGTTGATCCAGTTTCTCCTCATAGGTCAGTCCTGCCATCCCGGGAATCGGTCTGGTGAACCTTTGCTGTACTCCCTCAATAGCAAGAACGTCTTTCCTCAGATTAGGAGACCAAAACTGAATACAATTTTCCAGGTGTGGCCTCACCAAGGCTCTGTACAACTGCAGTAAGAATATAAAACATAAGAATTAGGAACAGGAGTAGGCCATCTAGCCCCTCGAGCCTGCTCCGCCATTCAACAAGATCATGGCTGATCTGGCCGTGGACTCAGCTCCACTTACCCGCCCACTCCCCATAACCCTTAATTCCCTTATTGGTTAAAAATGTATCTATCTGTGGTAAGACCTCCCTGCTCCTATACTCAAATCCCCTAGCTATGAAGGCCAACATGCAATTTGCCACCTTCACCGCCTGCTCTACCTGCATGCCAACCTTCAATGACTGATGTACCATGACACCCAGGTCTCGTTGCACCTCCCCTTTTCCTAATCTATCACCATTCAGATAATATTCTGTCTTCCTGTTTTGCCACCAAAGTGGATAACCTCACAGTTCTCCACATTATACTACATCTGCCATGCATTTGCCCACTCACCTAACCTTCCAAGTCACCCTGCAGCCTCTTAGCATTCTCCTCACAGCTCACACCGCCACCCAGCTTAGTATCATCTGCAAACTTGGAGATATTACATTCAATTCCTTTATCTAAATCATTGATGTACATTGCAAATAGCTGGGGTCCCAGCTCTGAATCCTGCAGCACCCCACTGGTCACTGTCTGCCATTCTGAAAAGGACCCGTTTATTCCGACTCTTTGCATCCAGTCTGCTAACCAGTTCTCCATCCACGTCAATATATTACCCCCAATACATGTGCTTTAATTTTGCACTCTTATCTCTTGTGTGGGACCTTGTCAAAAGCCTTTTGAAAGTCCAGATACACCACATCCAATGGTCCCCCCTTGTCCACTCTACTAGTTACATCCTCAAAAATTTCTAGAAGATTTGTCAAGCATGATTTCCCTTTCATAAATCCATGCTGACTTGGACCGATCCTGTCACTGCTTTCCAAATACACTGCAATTTCATTTTTAATAATTGATTCCAACATTTTTCCCACCACCGATGTCAGGCTAACCAGTCTATAATTCCCTGTTTTCTCTCTCCCTCCTTTTAAAAAAAGTGGCGTTACATTAACTACCCTCCAGTCCATAGGAACTGATCCAGAATCAATAGAATGTTGGAAAATGATCACTAATGCATCCACTATTTCTAGGGCCACTTCCTTAAGTACTCTTGGATGCAGCCTATTAGGCCCTGGGGATATATCGGCCCTCAATCCCATCAATTTCCCTAACACAATTTCCTGACTAATAAGGATTTATTCAGTTCTTCCTTTGCGCTAGACCCTCATACCCCTAATATTTCCGGAAGGTTATTTGTGTCTTCCTTAGTGAAGACAGATCCAAAGTATTTGTTCAATTGGTCTGCCATTTCTTTGTTCCCCATTATAAATTCACTTGATTCTGACTGCAAGGGACCTGCATTGGTCTTCACTAATCTTTTTCTCCCTACGATGGTCTTCACTAATCTTTTTCTCCAATGAGTAGAGGCCCAACCTACTCAACCTTTCCTCGTAAGTCAACCCCCTCATCTCTGGTATCAACCTAGTGAACCATCTCTGAACAGCCTCCAAAGCAAGTATATCCTTTCATAAATATGGAAACCAAAACTGCACGCAGTATTCCAGATGTGGCCTCACCAATACCCTGTATAACTGTAGCAAGACTGCCCTGCTTTTATATACCATCCCCTTTGTAATAAAGGCCAAAATACCATTGGCCTTCCTGATCACTTGGTGTACCTGCATACTAACATTTTGTGTTTCATGCACAAGTACCCCCAGGTCCCGCTGTACTGCAGCACTTTGGAATCTTTCTCCATTTAAATAATAACTTGCTCTTTGATTTTTTTTCCTGCCAAACTTTCCTCACGCTTTTCAACATTATACTCCATCTGCCAAATGTTTGTCCACTCAACTAGCCTGTCTATGTCCTTTTGCAGATTACTGGTGGTGACCCTGCTCTAACATCACTGGTGTTGATTCTACTCTAACATTACTGACAGTGACCCTACTCTAGCATTACTGGTAGTGAACCCAATCTAACATTACTGTTGGTAACCCTAATTTAACATTACTGGTGTTGACTCTACTCGAACATTACTGGTGTGACCCTACACTGACATTACTGGTGGTGACTCTACTCTACAATTACTGACTGTGACGCTACTGTAACATTACTGACGCTGACCCTACTCCAACATTACTGGTGATGATCCTGTTGTGTACACGTAAATAACTGACAAACTGAGCCAGGAGTAAAGTTACTTAACTTAACTGTGCATTTATACAACCCAAAATGGAGTCCCAAACCGGCATGAACCAGCATGAGCACAACAACTATGAATAGCTCCCGCAGGGTCCTAATGCCCATCCTGTGAGCTGTAACAAATAAATAGAGTATGAACACAACAGATCCTACTCTAACATTACTAATGGAGACCATACGCTGACATTACAGGTGGTGATCAAAATGGAAATATGTTACAGTAGAGTCACTGCTGGTGACTCTACTGTAACATTACGAGTGTCGAACCTACTCGAACATTAATGGTGGTGTCCCTACACTAACGTTATGGATAGTGACCATAGTCTAACATTACTGGTGGTGAGGCTACTCTAACATTACTGGTGGTGACCCTACTCTAACATTACTGGTGGTGACCCTAATCTAAAATTACTGGTGGTAACTCTATTCTAAAATTACTGGTGGTGACCCTACTCTAACATTTATGGTATTGACCCTACTCTAACATTATCAGTAATGTTAGAGTAGGATCACCACCAGTGATGTTAGCATAGGGTCACCCCCAGTAATGTTAGAGTAGGGTCACCACCAGTGATGTTAGAGTAGGATCACCACCAGTAAAATTGGAGTAGGATAACCAACAATAATAAATAGAGTTATAGAGCAGGAGTCTAAAAAGATCATTAACCATAAAGTGACAGGAAATCCCATTAAAAATAAATTAAACTGTCTATAGAGCAATGTACACATTGTCCACAATAAAACAGGGGAGCTGGAGGCAATGATGCGTCGTGATGAGCTAGACACAGTAGGGATTGGTGAGACATGGCTACAGAATAATCAGGACTGGGAATTAAACATTGCAGGGTATAACATATTTAGAAGAGATCGAGTGGGTAAAAGGGGAAGTGGATTGGCATAACATAATGACAGTAGAAAAAAAGTGACCTAGTTTCAGCAATACAAAAATAGAATCCACATGGATAGAGATAAAAGATATAAAACAATCAATCACACTAATAGTTGTAGTCGACAAGCACCTAATATTGGAAGTGAGGTGGAGGAAGAAATATGCAGACAAATTATAGAAACTAGTAAAAAAACAGAATAATCATCATGGGGATTTCAACTAACCTGATATTAATTGTACAGAAGAGGTCGGTATTGGGGATAAGGGAATGAGTTCCTATAATGCATACAGGACTGCTTTCTAACCCAATATGTAACAAGCCCAACAAAGGAGGATTCGCTATTGGATCTAGTAATGGGGAATGAACCAGAGCAGATAAGAGAAATAAAATCGGGAGAACATCTATGCAATAATGACCATAATATAATATGCTTTAGGAGTATAATTGAGGACATAAGTATGACAAAAACCAGGGTAACAGATTGCAGAAAAGCTGATTTTGCGGGGCTGTGAGTAGAACTTGGGAAGATAAACTGTGCAACAATATTGGCAAACAACGACGTAGAACAGCAATGAAAACATTTAAAATGGTGTTTAACAGTGCAGAAACAATATATTCCACTAAAAGGAAAGAAAAAACTAAACACAAATGAGACTCCATGGATGAATAAAAAAGGCGGCATATATTAAATAAACTAATCAAACTGAGAGGATAAAACACATAGCTTGGATGGATTGCAGCCACACATTTTTAAAGGGAAGAGATAGCAGAGGCCTTTCTACACATATTGTCTCCCCGGATACATCAGTTGTTGCCACGGTCCACATGAAGGAAGTCTCGGTGTCTGCCTCATGTCTCCACGCACTGTACAGAGGGGACATGTTGTGCTGGGATTGGTAATCTCCATCCGTCTTGCTTTATTATCTCATAAAATCAGCGGTAGTTCTTTATATTATTGACCCACATCACGGAAAATATTCCAGACCTTGCAAAAGGGGCAGGAAATACCCCTGAGAGAGACCACAATGGGACTGGTGCAGGGAATGAAACCATGTGGTACTGAGAGCTCTCTCAATCTGTGTCTGTGGCCTATGTGCTGCCTTTGGCGGATACTACAGTGGGGTTGGTGTGGGCAATGAATGCATGTGGTACTGGGAGGCTCTCTGAGTCTGTGTCTGAGGCCCATGTGCTACCTTTGGCTGATATTACAATGCCGTCCCAGCATAGTGTTAGAGATGCTGCGTAGATTCAGATTATTGCAGCTTGACTGCAACCAAGTAAACCCAGAAAGTCCACCAGTGGGTGAAAGCCATTTGTTGCGGGCTCTAAAAGCGAACATTCCTCTGCCAGAATCACTGGCCATGGCGGGGAGTGGCTCGCCTTTGCTCAGAGTGATCAGAGATCAATTAATTCGGGAAGAGGGTCTGTGACCAATTGATCCTGGCGCCGAATTTTCATCAATCGACACCGGACCTCAAGGTCCCATTCATAGAAACAAAGAAACATAGAAAATAGGTGCAGGAGTAGGGCATTCGGCCATTCGAGCCTACACCACCATTCAATATGATCATGGCTGATCCTCTACCTCAATTCCACTTTCCTGCACTATCCCCGTATCTCTTTATTCCTTTAAGATCCAAAAATATATCGATGCCTGCTTTGAATATACTCAACAAATGAACATCCACAGCCCTCTGGAGTAGAGAATTCCAAAGCTTCACAACCCTCTGAGTGAAGAAATTTCTCCTCATCTCAGTCCTAAATTTCTGAGCCCTTGTTCTGAGACTAAGACCCCTGCTTCTAGACTCCCTAGCCTGGGGGAACATCCTCTGCATTTAACCTATCAAGCCCTGTAAGAATTTTGCTGGTTTCAATGAGATCCCGTCTTATTCCTCAAAACACTAGAGAATGTAGGTCTACACTACTCAATCGCTCCTCACAGGACAATCGCTCATCCCAGGAAACAGTCTGGTGAATCTTCGTTGCACTCCCTCTATGGCAAGTACATTCTTCCTTAGGAAAGGAGATCAAAACTGTGCAAAATACTCCAGATGTGGTCTCACCAGGGCCCTATATAATTGCAGTAAGATGTATTACTCATACTTAAATCATCATGTAATGAAGACCAACATATAATTTGCTCTCTTAATTGCGTGTTGTACCTGCATGTTAACTTTCAGTGATTCTTGTATAAGGACACCCAGGTTCCTCTCAACACCAATTTTCTCGCCATTTAAAAAGTACTGTGCTTCTCTATTTTTCTTAGCAAAGTGAATAATTTCACATTTCTGCACATTATATTCCATTTGCCATGTTCCCACTCATTCACTATATACCCCTTGAAGCCTCTTTGCACCCTCCTCACAACTTGCATTCCACCGAGCTTTGTATCATCAGCAAACTTGGATATATAACATTTGGTCCTCTCGCCCAAATCATTGATATATATTGTTATTTGCTGAGGCCCAAGAACAATCCTTGTCGTACTGCACCAGTTACAGCCTGCCAACCTGAAAATTAACTGTTTATTCCTACTCTCTGTTTTCTGTCCATTAACCTATCCTCAATCCATGCTACTATGTTACCCCCAATCCCATGAGCTCTCATTTTGTTTAATAACCTTGTATGGCACCTTATTGAATGCCTTCTGAAAATCCAAATTCAGCACATCTACTAGTTTCCCCTTATCTATTCTGCTAGTTACAACCTCAAAAAACAGATTTGCCAAACATGATTTCCCTTTCATAAAGCCGCGTTGACTTTGCCCAATTTTATTATTCTCTAAGTGCCTGTTACCATGTTGTTAATAATGTAATCGAGCATTTTCCCTACTACTGATGTCAGGCTAACTGGTCTGTAGTTCTCTGTTTTCTCTTTCCTTCCTTTCTTAAATAGCTAGGCTACATTTGCTACCTTCCAATCCATGGGAACCATTCTTGAATCTATGGAATTTTGGAAAATGACAGCCAATGTATCCACTATTTCTATAGCTGCCTTTTTCAAAACCCTAGGATGTAGGCCAACAGGTCCAGCGAATCTTTTGGCTTTCAGTCCCAATAATTTCTCCAGTACCAGTTTTTTTTACCAATGCCAAATTTTTAAAGTCTCTCTTTCTCGCTAGCTATTTCCCCAAGTTTTTTGGGTCAACTTTCATGTTGACAGACACAAAGTATTTGTTTAATTTATCTGCCATTTCCTTATTCTCCATTATAATGTCTCCTGCCTCCTGTCTCAACCATATTTACTTTTGCTAATCTTTCCTTTTTTATATACCTATCGAAGCTTTTGCAGTTTGTTTTTATGTCTCTCGTTAATTTACTCTCATATTCTACTTTCACTTTCACTGATGTGGGAAGCACAGGTTTAATGGGAAGGTTGTTTTAAAGCACTGTAGCGATGTTGGAAGCCATGTATTAGACTGCCACCATAATTACAAGGCATGATGGAAAGCTTGGCCAAAACAGACAGAAGCATCGTGTCAGCAGTTAATAAGTAACAGTTGCTGTAAAAATGTTTCATGAAAGCTTGTTACAGAGGTAATGGGTAAAGATGAAACCTTGTTACAGAGGCAATGGATAAAATTGAAACCTTGTTATGGAAACAATGGGTAAAGATGAAACCTTGTTTCGGAGGAAATGGTTAAGCGTGAAACCATGTTACAGAGGCAATGGGAAAACATAAGACAGTTGAGGTAAAAGCTTTGATGATTAACAATTGAGCAACTATCAGCATCCTTGTCAACGGTCGTGTTTCACTTCTGCTTAATTATGTATAAATACATTGCCACAACCAATGTAAAGTTGAGAGACTTCAGAACTTGACTTTGGGATGTTGAACACTTTCCCTGCATGCTTGTATTAACGAATTTTCATATCGTAGGCTATATGTGACTTTGCGTGATGGTTTCATCATAACAATTGGCACAATTGGCAGGATCCACTGAAAGTCTGGAGATGGAAACCCTGGGAGACCAACAGAAAAGCGAGCAAGTAGAATTAATATACTACCCATAGTTTGGTCTGTCGATCTCCTCAGTGGTTTTGCCAGGCTAACAGGGATTTGCAAACAATATGGAGCCTCGATGACCACGTGCGAGAAGGCAGCCTGCGCTAAAGGGTTATGAGAGTCACAGAAACCTAAGCAAAGGAAGTAACATGACCAGCCTTAAAAATGTCGATGACAAGTCTCGTCATAGACTTGCGAGTAACTGGTTCTGGGGTCAGTTATCAAAATGACTGATGCACCAGGGGACCTTCAGGATCGGATAACAGAGTATCTGTTGAGAAAGTGTGATAAGATTAAGGTAAAGATAGAGAAAGGAGGATGGTATCCAAAGAGAAGTCCAAAGTGCCAGAGGGAATGGTGGAATAAGGTAGATAAAGCAATTGTAATACTCTGTCATGCGCATTCAAGAATGTGTAGAGATGGGGAAGAAAGTCATGAAAGAACGAGAAAAGAAAACGAGGAAAAAGAAATAAGAAGAAAATAATTAGAAAAAGAAAACGAAGAACTAAATGAAAAATTAAATGAAGTAAAAAAGGTAAGTGTCAAAAGTGCCACAGTACTAAAAGGGAGATCAGAACCAAGTGACCCAATAATGAAGAGACTATTTTAGGGATGGATATATTAGAAGAGCTGGGTTCCCTATAGATGCAAGGCAGAGGAAGGCTTTCTGGCCAATACACGGGGAAAATGAAACATAAATCAGGACTGAAAGTAAGCCTCAAAAAGGCACAGATAGGTCAGACTTCCATGCAATACTTGGGACATACCATCCAACTGCGGCATAAGGCTATGTTTGTTGACCAATGGACAGCAATCAAAGAAATGCTCAGACTAATTAATGTAAGGAGAGTCAGACAAGTTTCAGGACATTTTAACTATTGCCAGAATTCTATCCCAAGGTTCACATCCTTAGTGGCCCCCATTCAGGATCTCATAAAAGGAGGGAAGCCCCATTACAATCAGTCACCTGGGGACTGGAACAGGACTTGGTATATATGCAAGTGAAGCAAGCCCTGGCCAGTGCCGCAGCTTTGGGGTTGCCCCTATATGAATAAATCGTTCCACCTTTACTGTGATAATGAATGAGATTTTTACAAATCTATATTGGTACAAAAACATGGAGATAGGAAATGACCAGTAGCCTATTACTCCACCCACCAATCACCAGTAGTGGCCAGATAACCTTGATGTGTCACGGCTTTAGATTGTGCCGCCTGGGCAGTTCGCGTCAGTGAGCCAGACGTGAGGGTCGGACAAACCATATTACACACCCATCATACTTTAGTGGAACTATTGAACACAGAAAAGTTGAGGGCAGCCTGGGAAGCAGTGCTCACTCCCAAAGATAAATGCGTTCAAATTATTCAAGACCTTGGGGTGAACCCTGCAACATGAGTTTTGACTCAAGGGACAGAGCATAAGTGTGAGTCAGTAGTAGAAGAGGAGAGTTGTGAGATGGAGGTTACACCATTGGAAGGATCCATTTCAGGTTCTCATTACTAGTGATACGCGTGTATGCATAGACATGGGAGGAGGGCATCATTGGAAACACTGGTCATAGGTAAAACCGTTTGAAATGGAATCAAAATCTGTTTCAGACAATAGGAGGGCCACCAGTCGATGCCATAATTATTTTGTTGCAGATAAAGGATACGGTGACTGAACATCATCCTGGAAGAACTTGGGATCCTCCTCCTGGTATTCCATGGAAGATGTCCAAAGCAAACACTGGATCCAAAGAATGAGTTTGTTTTAGTCCCGACAGGGAATGTAATGTATGATAACGTACACCGTGATTTGGTACCCGTGGTTCTAGACTTGACAGCATAGGTCTTCCCCGGTAGCACTCTAATAAAACCCAGAAGCTGTCCCAAAAACTAAGCAGACAAGTTCTAGAACAAGAGGTTAAAGGGAACAGCCGTGCCCCGGGCCAAGACTACAAATTGCGAACAGGAGAGCTACGCTTAATGATGTGGTGGCCATATTTAACACTGGAACCTCAATAGTTAATATGATTGATTTAGTAACCCTGTAAAATTAGAGACCTTGGCTCCAGAATTAAATAAATTCCAAGGGAGCAGCATCAGAACCAGGACTCCCAATTGACTGAAGATCAGGTCCTTACTGGTCAGCTTCAGGTCATGGCTACTGCCAAACCATGAATAACATTTTTAAGGAGGACCATACAGCCTCTGACGATGCTGCAAGGAATGATGTTTATAGCACATTTGGAAATTAGGTGATAGAACAGACCAGGAAAAAATTAGCGCAGATAATGGAAGGTGAGGTGCCCTTATGGATTAGCAATGAGCAATTGGCTAATCTATCCCGTCAAAGGGAAACTATCCCAGGATGCCAAATCAGGAGAATGGTGTGGGTATACCCTACCCAAACTGAATGTAAAGTGAACGGTGGCAGTCTGCTGGGACTGGTACTTGCAATACCAGTGATTGTACTGGAACAGAGCCTCGAGAGGTATATCGAGTCCAAAACATCAGAATCATGAAGTGAAATACATACATAACGTACCATGAGACATTGCCCTATGCAGTAACATATAGACATTGTTTAGTGGGAACCAAGTTGCAAGGTTGTGCCATCCAACAATTTGCTCTCAGAAAATGAGTTTTGACCTAATTGCGGCCTGTGGATTTAAAATATTAAAGAATGGGATCAACTGTACTATAGAGGCCATTAGAGCCGGTTTAACAGCAACGCGGATTGCTTATGTCAACAAAGGAGAGTACAGTGTAACTACTAACCAGAAAACTTTTGAGTACAGATGCCAGATCTGTGAGATCCCCAGCCCACTGTTCTGTTTCACCCCAGAAGTACCGGTGAGGATTGGATGAGAAGAACTGATCAATATACACAGATGAGAGTCCACTTCAATCCAGGTGTCTGAAGGCAGCAAGAAAGAACTAGCAAACTACATCAACAAATTTGGGTACGATGCCAGAACACATGGTGGAGCTACAGAAAAAGACTGCCGAGTCCCAGAAGAGGTAGTACACACTCCAGCAACAGAACAAGGTCACCACTTGGTGGGATGACTTATGGTACTTGGGGCTGAACATTCAGATCCATCTGTGGATACACATAACATTGCATGTGTTAGTGGTTATTCAATTGTTGATTGCTGTATATCTCGTTCATGACATCTGTGGATGGGCCCGGTGAAGGAAAGCAAAAATATTGGCGAAAACAATAACCTGAGGAAGGGAAGGAGGGAAAAGCACATCTCTCAAACCAGGCCCATATCAAACTACTTATAGCAATCCAAAAAGGGTGGGGCATTATGCAGCTAGAGATAGGGAATACGTAATGGTAGTTTAAACCCAGACATAGCCAGGTCATTAGGACACTGGGATGCCGCAAGAGGTTCAATAGTCAGGATGCAACACTCGTGGCTGTCCAGAGGATCCCTGGATATGAATCCATAGGTAGAACATCTGGGTGTGGCTGTTGGGCACAGAAAGGATTGGTGACCAGGGACACGGGAGGGATTGATGTGGGAAGCAGATAGTTAATGGGAATGTTGTTTTAAAACACTGTAGCTATGTTGGAAGTCACATATTAGACTGCCCCCATAATTACAAAGCATGATGGGAAGCTTAGACAAATGTCAAAAGCATTAGGTCAGCAGTTAATAAGTAACAGTTGGTATAAAGATATTTCATAATACCTTGTTACAGAAACAATGGGTAAAGATAAAACCTTGTCACAGAGGCAATGGGTAAAGATGAATGCTTGTTACAGAGACAATGGGTAAAATGAAACGTTGTTACACAGACAATGGGTAAAGATGAAACCGTGTTACACAGAGAATGGGTAAAGATGAATCCTTGTTATACAGACAATGGGTAAAGATGATTCTTGTTATATAGACAATGGGTAAAGATAATTCTTGTTATATAGACAATGGGTAAAGATGAATCCTTGTTATACAGACAATGGGTAAAGATGATTCTTGTTATATAGACAATGGGTAAAGATGATTCTTGTTATTTATAGACAATGGGTAAAGATGATTCTTGTTACACAGACAATGGGTAAAGATGATTCTTGTTACACAGACAATGGGTAAAGATGATTCTTGTTATACAGACAATGGGTAAAGATGATTCTTGTTACACAGACAATGGGTAAAGATGATTCTTGTTATATAGACAATGGGTAAAGATGATTCTTGTTATATAGACAATGGGTAAAGATGAATCCTTGTTATACAGACAATGGGTAAAGATGATTCTTGTTATATAGACAATGGGTAAAGATGATTCTTGTTATACAGACAATGGGTAAAGATGAAACCTTGCTGCACAGACAATTGGTAAAGATGAAAGCTTGTTGCACTGACAATGGGTAAAGATGATTCTTGTTATATAGACAATGGGTAAAGATGATTCTTGTTATACAGACAATGGGTAAAGATGATTCTTGTTATATAGACAATGGGTAAGGATGATTCTTGTTGTATAGACAATGGGTAAAGATGAATCTTGTTATACAGACAATGGGTAAAGATGATTCTTGTTATATAGACAATGGGTGAAGATAATTCTTGTTATACAGACAATGGGTAAAGATGATTCTTGTTATACAGACAATGGGTAAAGATGATTCTTGTTATACAGACAATGGGTGAAGATGATTCTTGTTATATAGACAATGGGTAAAGATGATTCTTGTTATACAGACAATGGGTAAAGATGATTCTTGTTATATAGACAATGGGTAAAGATGATTCTTGTTGCACAGACAATGGGTAAAGATGATTCTTGTTATATTGACAATGGGTGAAGATGATTCTTGTTATATAGACAATGGGTAAAGATGCTTCTTGTTATATCGACAATGGGTAAAGATGATTCTTGTTATATAGACAATGGGTAAGGATGATTCTTGTTGTATAGACAATGGGTAAAGATGATTCTTGTTGTATAGACAATGGGTAAAGATGATTCTTGTTATACAGACAATGGGTAAAGATGATTCTTGTTGTATAGACAATGGGTAAAGATGATTCTTGCTGTATAGACAATGGGTAAAGATGAAACCTTGTTCGAGGAACAACGGGCAAAGATGAAATCTTGTTACAGGGACAATGGGTAAAGATGAAACTTTGCTACACAGACAATGGGTAAAGATGATTCTTGTTATATAGACAATGGGTAAAAATGATTCTTGTTATATAGACAATGGGTAAGGATGATTATTGTTGTATAGACAATGGGTAAAGATGATTCTTGTTACACAGACAATGGGTAAAGATGAAACCTTGTTCGAGGAACAACGGGCAAAGATGAAATCTTGTTACAGGGACAATGGGTCAAGATGAAACTTTGCTACACAGACAATGGGTAAAGATGATTCTTGTTACACAGGCAATGGGTAAAGATGATTCTTGTTGCATAGACAATGGGTAAAGATGATTCTTGTTACACAGACAATGGGTAAAGATGAAATCTTGTTGCACTGACAATGGGTAAAGATGAAAACTTGTTGCGGAGACAATGGGTAAAGATGAAAACTTGTTACACAGGCAATGGGTAAAGATGATTCTTGTTGCATAGACAATGGGTAAAGATGATTCTTGTTATACAGACAATGGGTAAAGATGATTCTTGTTATACAGACAATGGGTAAAGATGAAACCTTGCTCGAGGAACAACGGGCAAAGATGAAATCTTGTTACAGGGACAATGGGTAAAGATGAAACCTTGTTACACAGTCAATGGGTAAAGATGAAACCTTGCTACACAGACAATGGGTAAAGATGAAACCTTGTTAGAGGGACAATAGGTAAAGATGATACCTTGCTCCACAGACAATGGGTAAAGATGAAACTTGTTACAGGGACAATGAGTAAAGATGGGGACGAATGTCAAAGAACGAGAAAAGAAAATGAGGAAAAATAAATAAAAGAAAATAATTAGAAAAAGGAAACGAAGTACTTAATGAAAAATTAAATTCAGTAAAATGTGAAAAAGGCACCGCAGTACTAAAAGGAAGATCAGAACCAAGTGCCCCAATAATGAAGAAATTATTTTAGGGATGGATGTATTAGAAGAGCTGGGTTCCATATAGACGCAAGGCAGAGATAGGCTATCTGGCCAATTACCACGGGGAACATGAAACGTAAATCAGGACTGCAAGTAAGCCTCAAAAAGACACAGATAGGTCAGACTTCCATGCAATACTTGGGACATACCATCCAACAGCGGCATAGGGCTATGTCTGTTGACCAACGGACAGCAAAGAAATGTTCATGCCAATTAATGTAAGGGGAGTCAGGCAAGTTTCAGAACTTTTTAACTATTGCCGGATTTCTATCCCAAGGTTCACATCCTTAGTGGCCCCCATTCAGGATCTCATAAAAGGAGGGAAGCCCCATTACAACCAGCCACCTGGGGACCAGAACAGGACTTGGTATATATGCAAGTGAAGCAAGCCCTGACCAGTGCCCCAGCTTTGGGGTTGCGCGATACGAATAAATCGTTCCACCTCTACTGTGATAATGAATGAGATTTTTACAATGCTATACTGGTACAAGAACATGGAAATAGGAAGTGACCAGTAGCCTATTACTCCACCCACCAATCACCGGTAGTGGCTGGACTACCTTGATGTGTAGCGGCCTTAGATTGTGCCACCTGGGCAGTTCGTGTCAGTGAGCCAGTTTTGAAGGTCGGACAGACCATATTACACACCCAGCATACTTTAGTAGAACTATTGAACACAGGAAAGTTGAGGGCAGCCTGGGAAGCAGTGCTTACTCCCAAAGATAAATCCGTTTAAATTATTCAAGACCTTGGGGTGAACCCTACAACTGGAGTTTTGACTTAAGGGACAGGGCTTAAGTGTGAGTCAGTAGTACAAGAAGAGGAGAGTTGTGAGGTGGAGGTTACACCATTGGAAGGATCAATTTCAGGTTCTCATCACTCGTGAAATGTGTGTATGCTTAGACATGAGAGAAGGGCGTTGCTGGATACACTGGTCACAGTTAAAACCATTTGAAATGGAATGAAAATCTGTTTCAGACAAAAGGAGGGCCACCAGCCAATGCCATAATTATTTTGTTGCAGATAAAGGATACGACGACTGAACATCATCCTGGAAGAACTTGGGATCCTCCTCCTGGTATTCCAGGGAAGATGCCTAAAGCAAACTTTGGAACCGAAAAATGGATTGGTTTTGGTCCCAACAGGAAATGTAATGTATGATAACGTACACCATGATTTGGCACCCATGATACTAGACTTGACAAGCATAGGACTTCCCCAGTGGTGCTCAAATAAAACCCAAAAGCAGTCTCAAAAACTAAGCAGACAAGTTCTGGAACAAGGGGTTAAAGGGAACGGCCGTGCCCCAGGCCAACACTACAAACGGCGAACAGGAGAGATATGCTTAATAATGTGGTGGCCATATTTAACACTGGAACCTCAATAGCTAATACGATTGATTTCGCAACCCAGGACAGAAATATTCTGGGCTCCAGAATTAAAGAAATTCTATGGGAGAAGAATCAGAACCAGGACTCCCAATTGACTGAGGATCAGGTCCTTACCGGTCAGCTTCAGGACATGGCTACTGTTCTCGAGGCACATGCCCAAACCATGAATAAAATTATTAAGGAAGACCAGAAGGCCTCTGAGGATACTGCAAGGAATGATGCTTATAGCACATTTGGAAATTGTGTAATGCACAAACCAGGAAAAATTTTGCCCAGATAATGAAAGGTGAGGTGCCCTTATGGATTAGCAATGAGCAATTGGCTAATCTATCCCATCAAAGGGAAACTATCCCAGGATGCCAACTCAAGGGAATGGTGTGGGTATACCCCACCCAAACTGAATGTAAAGTGAACGGTGGCAGTCTGCTGGGACTGGTACTTGCAATACCAATGATTGTACTGGAACAGAGCCTCGAGAGGTATATTGAGTCCAAAACATCGGAATAATTTAGGGAAATACATACATAACGTACCATGAGACATTACCTTATGCAGTAACATATGGACATAGTTTAGTGGGAACCAAGTTGCAAGGTTGTGCCACCCATCAGGGAACAACAACTTGCCCTCAGAAAATGAGTTTTGACCCAATTACAGCCTGTGGATTTAAAATATTAAAGAATGGGATCAACTGTATTATAGAGGCCATTAGAGCCGGTTTAACAGCAACGTGGGTTACTTATGTCAACAAAGGAGAGTACAGTGTAACTACTAACCAGAAAACTTTTGAGTACACAGATCAGATCTGTGAGATCCCCAGCCCGGTGTTCTGTTTCACCCCAGAGGTACCGGTGAGGATTGGATAAGAAGAACTGATCAATATACACAGACGAGAGTCCACTTCATTCCAGGTGTCTGAAGGCATGAAGAAAGAACAACCAAACTACATCAGCAAATTTGGGTACGATGCCAGAACTCATGGTGGAGCTACGGAAAAAGATTGCCGAGTCCCAGAAGAGGTAGTACGCACTCCAGCAACAGAACAAGGTCACCACTTGGTGGGATGACTTATGGGACTGGGGGCTGAACATTCAGATCCATCGTAGATCCACGTAACATTTCATGTGTTAGTGATGATTCAATTGTCGATTGCTGTATATCTCCTTCATGACATCTGTGGATGGGCCCAGTGAAGGAAAGCCAAAATATTGGCTAAAGCAATAAACTGAGTAAGGGAAGGAGGGAAAAGCACACCTCTCAAACCAGGCCTGTATCAAAAGTATTTAGAGCAATCCAAGAAAGGAAAGGCATTATGCAGCTAGAGATAGGGTATACATAATGGTAGTTTAAACCCAAACATAGCCAGGTCAGTAGGACACTGGTGATGCCGCAAGAGGTTCAATAGTCAGGATGCAACACTTGTGGCTGTCCAGAGGATCCCTGGATATGAAACCATAGGTAGAACATCTGGGTGTGGCTGTTGGGCATGGAAAGGATTCCTGAGCAGGGTCACGGAGGGATTGATGTGGGAAGCACATGGTTAATGGGAATGTTGTTTTAAAACACTGTAGCTACATTGGAAGCCATATATTAGACTGCCACCATAATTACAAGGCATGATGGGAAGCTTGGCCAAATGACACAAGCATCAGGTCAGCAGTTAATAAGTAACAGTTGGTATAAAGACGTTTCATGATATCTTGTTACAGAGGCAATGGGTAAAGATGAAACCTTGTTACAGAGGCAATGGGTAAAGATGAAACCTTGTTATAAAGACAATGGGTAAAGATGGAACCTTGTTACAGAGATAATGGGTAAAGATGAAACCTTGTTACAGAGGCAATGGGTAAAGATGAAACCTTGTTACAGAGATAATGGGTAAAGATGGAACCTTGTTACAGAGACAATGGGTAAAGATGGAACCTTGTTATAGAGACAATGGGTAAAGATGGAACCTTGTTATAGAGACAATGGGTAAAGATGAAACCTTGTTACAGAGATAATGGGTAAAGATGAAACCTTGTTATAGAGGCAATGGGTAAAGATGGAACCTTGTTACAGAGACAATGGGTAAAGATTAAACCTTGTTACAGAGGCAATGGGTAAAGATGAAACCTTGTTACAGAGACAATGGGTAAAGATTAAACCTTGTTACAGAGACAATGGTTAAAGATGAAACCTTGTTACACAGACAATGGGTAAAGATGAAACCTTGTTACAGAGACAATGGGTAAAGATTAAACCTTGTTACAGAGACAATGGTTAAAGATGAAACCTTGTTACAGAGACAATGGGTAAAGATGAAACTTTATTCGAGGCAATGGGCAAACCCAAGACAGTTGAGGTAACAGCATACATCTGCTAAAACTTACTTGATTAACAATTGAGCAACTGTCAGCATCCTTTTCAACGACTGAGTTTCACTTCCACTTGATTATGTATAAATACATTGCCACAACCACTGTAAAGTTGAGAGACTTCGGGACGCCGAACGCTCTCCTCTGCATACTTGCATTAAATAACTCTCGTATTGTGGATGATAAGTGACTTGAGTGATGTTTTTCCCACAACACCCTTGTTTATCAATTTCTTGGTCCTCCTTTGCTGAATTCTAAAATCTTCAATCCTCAAGCTTACTTCTCTTTTTGGCAACATTATACCTTTCATCTAACACTAACTTTAACTTCTCTTGTTAGACACGGTTGGATCACTTTTCCTGTGGGGTTTTTGTGCATTAAAGGAATATAATTTGGTTGTAAATTATGTATTAATGCTAGCTATTGCTTTACTACCGCTATAGCTTTTAATGTAGTTCCCCAATCTACCTTAGCCAGATTCCCCTTATACCCACATAGTTTCCTTTGTTTAGATTTAAGACCCTAGTTTTGGATTTAAATAAATCACTTTCAAACTTAATGTAAAATTCTATCATATTATGGTCACTCTTCCCTATGGGTCCCTTTACTACAAGGTTATAAATTAACCGTTTCTTATTGCACAATACTAGATCTAAAATAGCCGGTTCTCTAGTTGGTTCCTCAACATGCTGATCTGGAAAAATTTCTTGTATATCTTCCATGAATTCATCCTCCATGCTATTACTGTAAATTTGGTTTGCCCAGTCTATATGCAGGTTAAAGTCCCCCATGATTATTGTATTACCTTTGTTTTATGCACCACCAATTTCCTGATTTATACAGTGCCACTACAATTTGGTGGTCATCAATGTTTCCTACTCTTTGCTGTTTTGTAGCTCCACCCAAACTGATTCTTCTACTTGATTTTATGAGCCAAGGTCCTTTCCCTCTGTCTTTATCCCATTCTTTATTATAAGGGCTACTCCTCCTCCTTTTCCATTTTGCTCTCTTCTAAAAGTTACGTTTCCTGGAATATTTGGTTCCCAACCATAGTCACTTTGCTACTATGTCTCTGCAATTGCTGTTAGATCAAATCTATTAATTTCTATCTGCGCTATTAATTAATCTATTTTGTTATGAATACTTTGTGTATTCAGATATAATGCCTTTAGCTTTGACTTTTTCTATTTTTCCCTGGTCACCTGAGTCAGTAATAACCTATTACCTTTGTTACTCTGTCTCTTCCTTCAACACTCTGCTTACTTTTACCCAAAACTCTGCTCTATTCTAGAGCCCTGACCTATCTCATTAATTTTACTCATATCTAAACCGTGCTGTATACTTTCATGTATCCTCCTCCTCCGTGCCCTCTTCCCCCCACCCACCTTCATTGTTTTAAAGCCATGTTAACTGCCCTAGTTATTCCATTCGCCACAACACTGGTTTCTGCCCAATTCAAGTGGAGCCCATCCCAGCAGAACAGCTTCCTTGTACCCCATGAAGCAAAACCCCTGCCTCCCACACCACATTTAACATTCCAATCTGCTTATCCCTACACCAATTGGTGTATGGCTCATGTAACAATCCAGAGATTATTATCTTTGAGGTTCAGCTTTATCATTTGGACCCAAACCTCTCAAAACTCTTTCAGCAGAACCTCATTCCTAGCTCTACATATGTCGTTAGTTTCTACATTGTCCACAACTGGATCCTCCCCTTCCCACCCCAAAGTTCTGACTCTGAGCTGCCCCAGAGAGAGGGCAGTGTGTGATGTCACTGTTGGGTGCAGTATATTCAGTGTCTGACCCTGAGCTGCCCCAGGGAGAGGGCAGTGTGTGATGTCCCTGTTGGGTGCAGCATGTTCAGTATCTGACCCTGAGCTGCCCTCATTCCTCCTGCTCTCAGGGGCAGTCACACTCCTCTCAGTCACAAATTGGAGGAACAGTATCATCTACTGGACAGCGGCGGTATTTCAAGGCAATCATGTCCGGCTCCATCCCAGAGAAATCAAAAACCAACCTGCAGATTCAATTAATTTTATCAATGGTTCAACAAAGTTTAGCTCCATTTGTTGCAGCTTTCAGTAAATGAAGCCCTTTAAACAGTGAAGTATGGATGCAAACACAATCAGCATTATTTTTATCTGACCCTTTTTCCATTGACTAATTGGTCCAATATCCAGAATATTAAACAGTCCCTTTATAGGGGTAATCAATATCAGCAGAAAGAAACCTCAGCTGTCAGAACGAATCAGTCTGGGATAACAGCAGAATCCAAACCCTGCAGGCACTTGTGAACTCGCTGATGTCTCTGCAGGTTGGATATCTGAGTGAATCCCTTCCCACACACGGAGCAGGTGAACGGCCTTTGCCCAGTGTGAACTCGCTGCTGTTTCAGCAGGTGGAATGACCGAAGGAATGCCTTCCCAGACTTGGAGCAGATGAACGGCTTCTCCCCAGTGTGAAGTCGCTGGTGCATCAGCAGGATGGATGAGGTAGTGAATCCCTTCCCACACACGGAGCAGGTGAACGGTTTCTCCCCAGTGTGAACTCGCTGGTGTACCAGCAGGCGGGATGACAGAGCGAATCCCTTCCCACACTCAGAGCAGGTGAACGGTTTCTCTCCAGTGTGAACTCGCTGGTGTATCAGCAGGCTGGATGACAGAGTGAATCCCTTCCCACACTCAGAGCAGGTGAACGGCCTCTCCCCAGTGTGAACTCGCTGATGTGTCAGCAGGTGGGATGACTGACTGAATCCCTTCCCACACATGGAACAGGTGAATGGCCTCTCCCCGGTGTGAACTCGTTGGTGTTTCAGCAGGTGGAATGACCGAAGGAATCCCTTCCCACACATGGAGCAGGTGAACGGTCTCTCCCCAGTGTGAAGTCGCTGGTGCATCAGCAGGATGGATGAGGTAGTGAATCCCTTCCCACACACTGAGCAGGTGAATGGTTTCTCCCCAGTGTGAACTCGCTGATGTGTCAGCAGGCGGGATGACACAGCGAATCCCTTCCCACACTCAGAGCAGGTGAACGGCCTCTCCCCAGTGTGAACTTGCTGGTGTATCAGCAGGCTGGATGACCGAGTGAATCCCTTCCCACACTCAGAGCAGGTGAATGGCCTCTTCCCAGTGTGAACTCGCTGATGTGTCAGCAGGTGGGATGACTGACTGAATCCCTTCCCACACGTGGAACAGGTAAATGGCCTCTCCCCAGTGTGAACTCGCTGGTGTGTCAGCAGATTGCATTTCAAAGTGAATCCCCTTCCACACTCAGAGCAGGTGAATGACTTCTCCCCACCGTGACTGCGCCGATGAATTTCCAGATCAGATTGGTAATTAAATCTCTTCCCACAGTCCCCACATTCCCACAGTTTCTCCATGGTGCGGGTGTCGTTGTGTCTCTCCAGGTTGGATGATCAGTTGAAGCCTCGTCCACACACACAACACGTGTACAGTTTCTCCCCGCTGTGAATGGTGCAATGTTTTTTCAGGCTGTGCAACTGGTTAAATCTCTTTCCACAGTCCGTGCACTGGAACACTCTCACTCAGGTATGTGTGTCTCGGTGCTTTTCCAGTCACACTGATGTTTGAAATCTGTTCCCACAGACAGAATAGACAAACATTTCTCCTTCCATATTGAAAGGCCGATGATATTCAAGTCTTGATGAATCGAGTGATTCCGTCAGATCTTGATGTTTGGTTTGAGTTTCTCATCTGCAAACCCTCCCCTTTTAACACCCTGGAAAAGGAGTTTACAAAAATCATTACTGCAAGTACGGGACAGAAATACAGAACAGAATGGAACATTATTTCCTCCCTTGTTCCCCCAAAGCTGTAAATCCCCATCCCATGCACTCTCTGTCCACCCATCTTGAAATTCAAACACATCGCACATCTGAAGACAGGTTGTCCTCTGCTCCCAATTTTGGATCTGGAATAAAAACAGAAAATGCTGGAAAGCTCAGCAGGGCAGGCAGCATTTGTGGAGAGATAGTTTTAATTCTCCACTGCACTCCCACTCTAACCTCTGTCTCTCTGGTCTCCTACACTGTTCCAACGAAGCTGAACGCAAGCTTGAGGAACAGCACCTCATCTTTTGTTTAGGCACTTTACAGCCTCCTGTACTCAACATTGAGTTCAAAAATTTCGGAGCATAACTGCTGCCAATTTTGGATTCCCCCCCCACCCAAGAGCCTGTTTCTTCTTTTTCTCTCTCTTAAAGCAATTAGTCATTATCCCATCATTCACACCCTATCTTGACTAATGTTTTTCTAACTCCTGGAATTACCATTTGAATTTGGGCGATCATCTCTTTTGTCTCTCTAATCTCTCCTGTCTTCCAACCTATCACAGACCTTCCCCTTTCAGTGCTTGTTAAAAATCTGTTATTTTCGAACACTCTCCAGTTCTGACGAATGGTCATCGACCCTGCTTCCTCTCCACAGATGCTGCCTCACCTGCTGTGATTTACTGCATTTTTATTTCGGTTCTACACTCACTAGTTCCCCTCTCCTCCCCTGAAGATGCTGACTCTGGTTGGGTTGAGTTCTACACTCACTGGTTCCCCTCCCTCTCCTCCCCTGAAGGTGCTGACTCTGGCTGGGTTCAGTTCTACACTTACTGGTCCTCCTCCCTCTCCTCCCCTGAAGGTGCTGACTCTGGCTGGGTTCAGTTCTACACTCACTGGTTCCCCTCCCTCTCCTCCCCTGAAGGTGCTGACTCTGGCTGGGTTCACTGGTCCCTGAATGGCCACCACACGTTAAAAAAATCCACGCATAGGCATCTTCCACCCTTCAAGATTTAGTTCGGGACCTGGAATTTTAAGTCCTTCATTGAAACACGCCTGAACTTTTTGACGTGAAAGCAAGCCATCCTCGATTCAAGGGATTGCCTCATCATAGGATGGAGGGACAGCCTATGATGATCATCACTGGACCCTGAAGCCCCGCGCACATTCGCTCTTTTGCAAAGATGGCCACGCATGTGCTCTACTGCTCCATAAATCTCAATGGCGGCGAACAAACCTGCAGCTGTCCTTTACAAAGATGGCCGTCAGCCTGGGCCTTTTACGGAGAAAAAGCCCCGGAGTTGCAAATTCTGGAACTGTAGTTCCTGATTCCGGGTTTGCGACCTATACCCGGTGTTTAGGAAGCCTACCTACCGGGTGCGTTACCGCTTGCGCCCCGATGGTTCGGATTCCGCTGCAAACTGCATTTCCGGCCTGTGCCCGCTCACAGCCCTCGCCCACCTCTGATCAAAGTCACACTGCGCATGCTCCAAATACAGACGGGCCACTGGACTCCCCCCGCGTGACTCGGGTACATTCCGCCCGCGGGACACAGGCCATGAGATGTCCTCCTGACGTCACAGGGAGGCGGCGGTTCTGCGCAAGTTCGCAAGCGCGAGGTTTGAAATGAAAAAACCCAACCTGGCATGTTTATTTTTAATAATATGATGAAGCTGAGAATTGTATAATAAAAAGCAACCGAAAGGTGCAAATCTGTCATGAATTAATCGCGTTTTTTAAAGTTCTGTCCTCAGTTGCCAGGGGAGACGCGTTCGGCCCGCGAGCCGCGGAAAGGAAGTGACGTAAGAAACGCTGCCGGTGGGGGTTGCCAGGAGCGACGGCCAGGCTGTGCCGAACATACAATGTAGGCGCGGAGGCACCAGATGGGGGTGAAGGGGCGGGAGCAAGGCGATTCTGAGGGTCCAGCTGGGAGTGGGCGGGGCTACAGGGGATGGGGCCACAGAGGGTGTGGCTACAGGGGAGGGGAGGGGCGACAGGGGAGGGGAGTGGCTACATTTTGACAATCGCTACTGTGAAGCGTCTCGGGATGTTTTAATATCTTAAAGGCGCTATATAAATGCAAGTCCTTGTTAACGCCACACCCTTCCGTGCACCCCCTATCTCCTGCCCAGTATAGCATAGAGCTGACCGACCTGGGGAGACCTCACAGTTTCGCTCCTGGTCTGTGCTAGGTTAAGAGAGAAAGTTTCAATTAGCAGAGACCAGTTGGGCCGAATGGCCCGTTTCTGTGCTGTGAAATGTTATGGGAGGGCCGTCAAGTGGAGCTGACAGTGCACTCTGATTGCGGGATCTTTCTAGGTTTGCCTTTCAGAACATTACATGCAGGACAGATCGAGGCCATGGGCTAAAGGAGGGACACTTCCCCACCGGCTCCCCATAACCCCTATCGTTTAAGAAACTGTCTATTTTTGTCAAATTTGTTCAATGTCCCAGCTTCCACAACTCTATGAGGCAGTGAATTCCACAGATTTACAACCCTCAGTGAAGAAATTCCTCCTCATCTCAGTTTTAAATGGGGGGCCCCTTATTCTAAGATCATGCCCCCTAGTTCTAGTCTCCCCCATCAGAGGAAACATCCTCTCTGCATCCACCTTGTCAAGCCCCCTCATAATCTTATACATTTCTATAAGATCACCTCTCATTCTTCTGAATTCCAATGATTAGAGGCCCAACCTACTCAATCTTTCCTCATAAGTCAACCCCCTCATCTCTGGAATCAACCTTGTGAACCTTCTCTGAACTGCCTCCAAAGCAAGAATATCCTTTCGTAAATATGGAAACCAAAACTGCACGCAGTATTCAAGGTGTGGCCTCACCAATATCCTGTACAACTGTAGCAAGACTTACCTGCTTTTATACTCCATCCCCTTTGCGATAAAGGCCAAGATTCCATTGGCCTTCCTGATCACTTGCTGTACCTGCATACTTACCTTTTGTGTTTCATGCACAAGTACCCCCAGGTCCCGCTATACTGCAGCACACTGCAATCTTTCTCCATTTAAATAATAACTTGCTCTTTGATTTTTTTTCTGCCAAAGTGCATTACCTCACACTTTCCAATTTTTTTGCCCACTCACTTAGCCTGTCTGAGTCCTCCTCACACACTGCTTTTCCTCCCATCTTTGTATCATCAGCAAGCTTGACTACGTTACACTCGGTCCCTTCTTCCAAGTTGTTAATAGATTGTAAATAGTTGGGGTCTCAGCACTGATCCCTGCGGCAACCCAAGAATGAACCATTTATCCCGATTCTCTGTTTTCTGTTCGTTAGCCAATCCTCTATCCATGCTAATATATTTCCCCCAACCCCGTGAACTTTTATCTTGTGCAGTAACCTTTTATGTGGCACCTTGTCAAATGCCTTCTGGAAATCCAAATACACCACATCCACTGGTTCCCCTTTATCCATCCTGTTCCTTACATCCTCAAAGAATTCCAGCAAATTTGTCAAACATGACTTCCCCTTCATAAATCCATGCTGACTCTGCCTGACAGAATTTTGCTTTTTCAAATGTCCTGCTGCTGCTTCTTTAATAATGGACTCCAACATTTTCCCAAACACAGATGTTAGGCTAACTGGTCTGTAGTTACCTGCTTTTTGCCTGCCTCCTTTTTTTAAATAGGGGCGTTACATTTGCAGTTTTCCAATCTGCTGGGACCTCCCCAGAATCCAGGGAATTTTGGTAAATTACAACCAATGCAGCCACAATCCCTGCCGCTACTTCTTTTAAGACCCGAGGATGCAAGCCATCAGGTCCAGGGGATTTATCTGCCTTCAGTCCCATTATCTTACTGACTACCACCTCCTTAGTGATTGTGATTGTGTTAAGTTCTTCCCTCGCTATAGCCCCTTGATTATCCACTGTTGGAATATTGTTCTACCGTAAAGACTGATAAAAAATATCTGTTCAGAGTTTCTCCCACCTCCATGTTCCCCATTACTAATTCCTCGGTCTCGTCCTTTAAGGGACCAACAGTTACTCTAGTCACTCTATATACCTATAGAAACTCTTGCTATCTGTTTTTATATTTCGTTCTAGTTTACTTCCATAGTCTATCTTCCTTTTCTTAATCATTTTTTTAGTCATTCTTTGTTGGCTTTTAAATACTTCCCAATCTTCTGTCCTCCCACTAGTTTTGGCCACATTGTATGCCCTTGTTTTTAATTGGATACCATCCTTTATTTCTTTAGTTAGCCACGGATGGCTATCTTTTCTCTTACCTTTTCCTCCTCACTGGAATATATTTTTCTTGAGAGTTGTGAAATATCTCCTTAAATGTACAACACTGTTCATCACCTCTGGTACTTTTGCCAAATCTATGTCTTCTGGTTACCGACACTCCTGCCATTCGAAACAGTTTCTTCTTATTTACTCTTATCAAACCCCTCCATGATTTTAAAGACCTATCAAATCTCCTCTTAACATTCTCTGCTCTGAGGAGAACAACCCCAGCTTCTCCAGTCTCTCTATATAACTGAAGTCACTCATCCCTGATACCAATCTGGTCAATCTCCTCTTAACCTTCTTTGATCAAAGGAGAACAATCCCAACTTCTCCAGTCTCCCCACATAACTGAGGCCTATCATCCTTGATGGCATTCTAGTAAATTTCTTCTGCATCCTCTCTGAGGCATTGGCATCCTTCCCAATGTGCCCAGCTGAGGCCTAACCAATGTTTTATAAAAGGTTTAGCAATAATCTCCTTGCCTTTGTACTCTATGATTCTATCAATACAGCCAAGGAACCCACATGCTTTTTATAATAAAAGCAAAATTCTACGGCTGCTGGAATCTGAAATAAGAGCAGAAAATGGTGGAAATCTCAGCGGGTCAGGCCGCATCTGTGGAGAGAAACAGAGTTAACGTTTCAGGTCGATGACCCTTTGTACTCCTCTATTCATGTCCACGATCCCATAAGCATTTTTAACCGCATTCTCAACCTTCCCTGCCACCTTCAATGATTTGTGGACATTTACCCCAAATGTCTCTGTTCATGCACCCTTTTAGGATTGTACCCTGTTACTTGAAATTTTTCTCCTCATTTTTCTGCCTTAATGTATCACTTTGCACTTTTCCGCATTCAATTTAATCTTTTTTTTTTAATTTGTTTATGGGATATGGGCGACGCTGGCAAGGCCAGCATTTATTGACCATCCCTAATTGCTCTCGAGAAGGTGGTGGTGAGCCTCCTTCTTGAATCGCTGCATTCCATGTGGTGAAGGTACTCCCACAGTGTTGTTAGGAGGGGAGTTCCAGGTTTTTGACCCAGTGACGATGAAGGAACGGTGATATACTTCCAAGTCAGTATTGCGTGTAACTTTGAGGGGAACATGGAGGTGGTGGTGTTCCCATGTGCTTGCTGCCCTTGTCCTTCTAAGTGGTAGAGGTTGTGGATTTGGGAGGTGCTGCTGAAGAAGCCTTGGCGAATTGCTGCAGTGCATCTTGTAGATGGTACACACTGCAGCCATGGTAATGGTGGTGGAGGGAGTGATCATCATAGGCAATCCCTCGAAATCGAGGAGGACCTGCTTCCATTCTAATAGTGAGTTCTCAGGTGACTGTACAGTCCAATATGGGAATTAATCTCTGTCACAAGAAGGAAAGGGTAGGTGAGGAGTCTGGTTTGATGCACGTTCCTTCCTCTATCTGCGTTTGGTTTCTGCATGCTCTCGGCGACGAGACTCAAGGTACTCAGCGCCCTCCTGGATGCACTTCCTCAACTTAGGGCGGTCTTGGGCCAGGGACTCTCTGGTGTCAGTGGGGATGTTGCACTTTATCAAGGAGGCTTTGAGGGTGTCTTTGAAACGTTTTCTCTGCCCACCTGGGGCTTGCTTGCCGTGTAGGTGTTCCGAATAGAGCGCTTCTTTGGGAGTCTCGTGTCGAGCAGATGATGTGACCCACCCAATGGACCTGGTAGAATGTGGTCAGTGCTTTGATGCTGGGGATGTTGGCCTGATCAAGAACACTGACGTTGGTGCATCTATCCTCCCAGTGGATTTACAGGATCTTGCGGAGGCAGCACTGGTAGTACTTCTCCAGCACTTTGAGGTGTCTACTGTATATGGTCCATGTCTCTGAGCCATATAGGAGGGCGGGTATCACTACTGCCCTATAGACCATAAGCTTCCACTGAAAGGAGCAGTTTGAAGATCTCCTTAATCGAGACTCTGCCTTTGACACGTGCATCCTTGACTCCATCCCGCAGCATGCTACCTGCCACCATCTCAGCAAAACTCCAGCCCTGCACGAGGTAGAAAAGGCCATCCATTAGCTCAAGAACAACAAGGCATCAAGAGGAGGGAGTAAATATTTAAGGTGGTGGATGGGGTGCCAATCAAGTGGGCTCATTTCCCCTGGATGGTGTCACACTTCTTGAGTGTTGTTGCACCTGCTCTCATCAAGGCAAGTGGAGATTATTCTATCGTATTCCTGACATGTGCCTTGTAGATGGTGGAAAGGCTTTGGAGAGTCAGGAAGTGAGACACTAGCCACAGAATACCCAGCCTATGACCTGCTCTTGTTTCCACAATATTTATGTGCTGGTCCAGTTAAGTTTCTGTTCAATGATGACCCCCCAGAATGTTGATGGTGGGGGATTCCGCGATGGTAATGCCATTGAATGTCAAGGGGCAGTGGTTAGACTCTCGCTTGTTAGAGATAGTCATTGCCTGGCACTTGTATGGCACGAATGTTACTTGCCAAGTGTCTGCACATTTGATCAGCCTGTGTATGTCTTCCGGAAGTCTATCACTATACTCCTCACTGTTCACTATACTTCTAAGATTTGTGTCATCTGCAAATTTTGAAATGCTACCCGTTACACCCACATCCAGGTCGTTAAGTCACATGCACTCCAAACCCATCTTCGTCTGCCTTGCTTTTACCCCGTCTGATCCCTCCTATTTCTGAACTGTTCTCTACTCTGGTGCTATTTCTCACGTTTTTATCTTCTATTTATGATCTCTGGCTTTGGTCTCCCCCACAAGTGTAAGAATTTTCTTTACATCGACCCTATCAAACCCTTTCATAATCTTAATGACTTCCATCAGGCCACCCCACAGTCTTCTCTTTTCTAGAGTAAAGAGCCTCCAACCTGTTCAGCATTTCCTGATCGGTTTATCCTCCCAGTTCTGCTACCATCCTTGTGAATCTCTTTTGCACATACTACTGGTGTCAGGCTAACCAGCCGATGGTTTCTTGTTTTCTCTCCCCCCTCCTTTCTTGAACCGCGGGGTTACATTTGCCACCTTCTGAACATAAAATCATAGAAATTTGCAGCACACAAGGAGACAATTCGGCCCATCCTGTCCACGCCGGGCGACGAGCTATCCAGCCTATTCCTACTTTCCAGCTCTTGATCTGTAGCCTTTTAGGTTATGGCACTTCAAGTACTTTTTAAATGCTCCGAGGGTTTCGGCCTCTTACTGCCAATTATTTTAAATTTATACACCCTGGTTATTAGCCCCTCTGCTAAGGGAATAGGTCCTTCCTATCCACTCTATCTAGGCCCCTCATAATTTTATACACCTCAATTAAATCTCCCCTCAGCCTCCTCTGTTCCATATGATCCTCGGGGACCATTCTAGAATCTAAGGAATTCTGGAAGATCAAAACCAAGACTCGTGTTATCGGTAAACCCCTAGAGTCTAATCTGGGATAAAGTTAATTACAAACTCACAGAACAAGGAGAATCGCTGTCCCTTTAACAAGCACAAACCCCTGTGTGGAGAAGAGGGGGAGATAAGGAATAATATCAGAAAATGCTGGAAATCTCAGCAGGTCAGGCAATATCTGTGGAGAGGAAGCAGAGTTAACGTTTTGGGATTTCGGATACCATTCACCTGCTCTGTGTGTGGGACAGGATTCACTTCTTCATCGCAGCTTACTGAACACCAATTTGTTCACACCAATAAGAGACTGTTTAAATGTTCTGACTGTGAAAAGAGCTTTTAAAGCAGAAATTATCTTTTGAAACACCAACACACTCACATTGGGGAGAGGCAGTTGACCTGCTCCAAGTGTGGGAAGGGATTCACTCATTTATCCAACCTGCTGACACACCAGCGAGTTCACCAAGTGACTGCAGGGGTTGGATTCTACTGTTATGGTTGCTGTTAATCACCCCCCCCCCCTTTTCCCCATAGTACAACAATTTATTTTTCCTTCAGATACTTATCCGATTTCTTTTTGAAAGCCACAATTGATTCTGCCTCCACCAACCTTTCAGGCAGTGCATTCCAGATCCTAACCACTCGCTGCGTAAAAATGTTTTTCCTCATGTCGCCTCTGGTTCTTTTGCCAATTACCTTCAATCTGTGTCCTCTGATTCTTGACCCTCTGCCAATGGGAACAGTTTCTATCTACTCTGTCCAGACCCCTCATGATTTTGAACACCTCTACCAAATCTCTTCTCAACCTACTCTGCTCCAAGGAGAACAACCCCAACTTCTCCAGTCTATCCATGTAACTGATTTCCCTCATCCTTGGAACCATTCTTGTAAATGTTTTCTGCACCCTCTATCAATCAACTGTCAAATAAATCAGCTTTGTTTCTTACATACAGTGAGTCGATTCCTTGATTTCTCCAAGAGGAGTCTAATTGATGTCCTGTTACCAACTGTTTCATTTTTTAGCCTTTTCTCCTTTGTTAAAGGAAGACTTGTATTTATAAAGTGCCTTTTATGACCTCAGGACATCCCAAAGCACTTTACAACCAATGAAGTACCTTTTAAATGCAGTCGCTGCTGTAATATGGGAAATGCGGCAACCAATTTTCACACAGCAGGCTCCCACAAACAGAAATGTGATAATGATCAGATAATCTGTTTGTGATGTTGGTTGATGATGTTGGCTAGGACATCGGGGAGAACTCCCCTTTTCGAAATAACATCATGGATCTTTTATGACAATTTGATGGGGCCTCGGTTGAGCAGCACACGTGAAAGATGGCACCTCTGACAGTGCAGTACTCCCTCTGTACTGCATTGGAATGTCGGCCTAGAATTTATGCTCCAGGCTCTGGAAGTGGACTTGAACCCACAACCTACTGACTCAGAGACAAGAGTGCTAACACTGAGCCACGGCCAACACCTCATTAATCTGGATTATTTCAGTTCTCTTACCATTGGTTACTCTCAGACAAGTCCAAGCTCCCCATACCTTCCAGAGCGGCTCTCCAAATGTTGAGTTCCAGGAAAGGTATTGGTAACACACCCGTGTACCTACCCTGCCAGTGATTGATGGGTCAGTGTAGAGGGAGCTTTTTAACACATGAAAAATGACGGACAGATAATGACCATCTGGTCCATCAAGCCTGTCCCATACAATTGCGATGCCTTGCGTATCACAACATATATACTCCACCTCACCTGAAACCATGTGAGCTCCTGGGAGAGGCAAAAAAACAGATTTAAAAAAACCGAGGCCAATTTGGAAAAATAAATCTGCGAAATTCCTCCCCGACCCAACTAGGCGATCGAAACTAGTGAGGAGATCACTTTGGCCATTAAATTCTCTGCACTATCTACCTTCTGCAAGAGGTAATCTCTGCTGCAGCCAGAAACAAATCCAGCTTTTGCTTGAAGGAATTCAGTGAGTCTGCATCCACCACATGAAACGGCAGATGTCTACTAATCTCTGTGAAAAGAATTACCTCCTGGCATCTAACCTAGATCTTGCCTTATACAATTAAAAGTTGTGCCCCCTGGTCCTGCCTAACCTATTTAATTGAAATAAACGGTCAGCTGTGTCTATTCCCGTCATTATCTTATAAACCTTAATCATATCCCCCCCTAAGGTAAAGTGTCCCAAATCTTTTACATATCTTGATAACTAAGATGCTTTAGGCTAGGAATTAGTCGAGTAACCCTCTTCTGCAGCCTTTCCAGAGCCTCAATATCACCCACCATGTGAGGAGACCAAAACTGGACACAGTATTCCAAGTGCGATCTGACTAAGGTCTTGTACAAGGACAAGACAGTACACCTCGCCTTATACTCAATTGTCCTATGGATACACCCAATACCCTATTTGCTCTAGCTATCGCTGCATGGCATTGAACATAAAGAACATAAGAAATAGGAGTAGGAGAAGGCCATACGGCCCCTCGAGCTTGCTCCACCATTTAATATGATCATGGTTGCTCGTGTACCTTTAAGGATGTATGTACTCGAATGCCTAAATCGCATTCTATCTCCACCATCTTTAATACCTTTCTCTGGATAGTGCATGAATGTTGACCATTTGCCCTGCCCACATATATAACACTGCACTTATCTAAGTTATACATCATTTTCCAGTCTACCAACACTTTAAGATCTGCCTGCATCAGACGAGCCTCTTCTACAGTTCGAGCACTTGCACAGATCTTGGTATCATCAGCAAATTTTCACATTGAGCCACCAATCCCTGACTCCAGATCATTAATAAAAATAGTAAAAAGCTATGGTCCCAACACTGATCCCTGCGGGACACGACTGGTGACAGGTCTCCAAACAGATCCAAATCCATCTATAACTACTCTTTGCCTGCATCCTGCCAGCCAGCTCTGAATCCAGCCCAATATACTTCCACTAATACCAGAGGCTCCGATCTTATAAAGAAGCCTCTGATGCCGTACCCTGTCAAAAGCTTTTTGGGAATCTAAGTAGACAATGTCTACTGGGCTTCCCTCATCCACCAACTTTGTGACTTTTTCAAAAAATACAGTTAGATTTGTGAGACATGACCTCTTTAGTATGATGCCAGGTTGGCTATCCCTAATATGTCCCTTCCTAGACAAGTATTCATATATTGCATCCCTTATGATTCTTTCAAGCATCTTGCCTAATACTGATGAGTCTATAGTTGCCTGGGTCTGCCTTGTCAATTTTTTTTAAAATGGGGAATACATTAGCCTTCTTCCAATTTGTAGCAACCATTTCAGAGTGCAGTGAGCTATTAAAAATACTGGACAGGGGCTCGTACAGCACATATCCCATCTCCCGGAAGACCCTTGGGTGGATATCATCCATCCCTGCTGCTCTATCTGTTTTTAGGTTCTTAATTTGGCAGATGGAGTATGATGTGGGAAAGTGTGAGGTTATCCACTTTGTCAGGAACAATAAAAAAGCAAATTATTATTTAAATGGAGAGAGATTACAAGGTGCTGCTGTATAGAGGAACCTGGGAGTCCTTGTGCATGAAACACAAAACGTTAGTATGCAGGTACAGTAAGTAATTAGGGAGGCAAATAGAATGTTGGCCTTTATTGCAAGGGGGATAATGTATAAAAGCAGGGAAGTTCTGCTACAACTGTACAGGGTATTGGTGAGACCACACCTAAAGTACTGCGTACAGTTTTGGTCTCCTTATTTAAGGAGGGATTTACTTGCACTGCAGGCAGTTCAGAGAAGATTCACTAGGTTGATTCCGGAGATGAAGGGGTTGATTTATGAAGAAAGGTTGAGCAGGTTGGACCTATACTCATTGGAGTTTAGAAGAATGAGAGGTGATCTTATTGAAACGTATAAAATTCTGAGAGGGCTTGACAGGGTAGATGCAGAGAGGATGTTTCCACTTGTGAGGGAATCTAGAACTAGGGGGCATAGTTTAAGAATAAGGGGTCACCCATTTAGAACTAAGTTGAAGAGGAATTTCTTCCCTCAGAGGGTCGTGAATCTTCAGAATTCTCTGCTCCTGAGAGCTCTGGAGGCTGGGTCATTGAATATATTTAAGGTGGAGATAGACACATTTTTGAATGATAAGGGAATGAAGGGTTATGGGGAGCGGGCAGGGAAGTGGAGCTGAGTCCAAGATCAGATGTCATGATCTTATTAAATGGCGGAGCAGGCTCGAGGCGCCAAATACCTGACCCCTGCTCCTATTTCTTATGTTCTTATTAATTCTTCCTAAAACAATATGCTTATCTGTATAATGTTACTGATAAAACCAATATTAATACATTCTAATATACAGGCATCATCTTCAAGGGTGAAGATTCATGCTAAGTACTTATTTAATATTTCCACCATACTTAATGAATCCTTTGCAACCTGTGCTTGAATACACATCAGTTGCCCAATACAGTCTTTGATAGTTCTCTGACTTCACATAACTAAAAACGCTCTTCCCATTACTGCCAGTTATCTACAATCCTTTTCTCCATTAGACTATTTGCTGATCTAATAGCAACCTTCATTTATTTTAGTTTTTCCTTGTATTCAACCCTGATTATTTGAGTATTAAATGTTTTTAATTATTGAAACATTTCTGTTTACATCTTATTTGTCTTTGTACATAGTCTGTCAGCCACCTCTTTTCCTTGCCACATTTCCTTCTTTTGATTTTGGGTACATGTTTGTTTTCCACATTTTTTATATTGTTCGTAAGAACTTTCCATTTATATTTAACATCGGTCTCATCACTACCGAGGAGCGTTAGCCAATTTGCCCGTTCCAAATCATCTGCCATTTTGGAGAAGTTTGCCCTTCTGAAATCCGGTATGAGTTGCAGATTCTCAGTACCTTTTAGTTCTACAGGTTGAACCTCCCTTATCCGGCACCCTCGGGCATCCGGCCTGTCCCAAACGAGGGATTTTGCCGGATGAGGGGAGATCACGTGTTTTGGTGAACTGCGCCTTTAAGTGTTGTTGCTGGGGTAAGTATGTGTGCGCGCCGATTGGTTGGACCAACTATCAGTTAGTCAGTCAGCCAATCAGTGTGCAGGGGGCCCCGATGAATCCGCAGGCCTCAGAAGAGTCGGCCCAACCCCCCCCCCCCCAAAGGGAGCGCTGTGTGGAGGAGCGGCCGGCCCGAGGACTGTGGTTGCAGGAGTTCCAGCAATGTTCGAGGATGAAGCAGCCGATTGAGGAGAAAGATTATGTTGGTGAGTAAGATTTTGACAGTTGTGTTCTGCGCTTGCGCCACCCGGCGGCTGGGAATGGACCCGGGCGAGGGGTAGTATCGGATAAGAGGTTCAACTTGTACTAACCAATTGGAAGCGTATAATGTTGAGATCACTGTTGCCCAGATGTTCCCCCACACGGAGGCCTGATACGAGGTCAGGCTCACTACTAAACACCATATCCAATATATGATTTTACCGAGTTACTTCATTAACATGTTAAGTCAGGAAACAGTCTTGTGTATTTTCAATAAATATTTCAGCTGCACTTCACCCCACAGCAGCAGGTAAACCATGGTGCCACTGAATTCCAGGAAAATTAAAATCGCCCATCAGACAAATGCAGCGTTTTATATTAAAAGCATTAGTGATCAGTTTCCATAATAACTCATCACATTCAAGTGTCTGACCTGGGGGTCTATAACAATTACCAATAATTAATCCCTGCCCGTGAGCTTGGTCCACTTGAACTTACTACTAGGGGATCAAGGGGTATGGCGAGAAAGCAGGAATTGGGTACTGAAGTTGCATGTTCAGCCATGAACTCATTGAATGGCGGTGCAGGCTAGAAGGGCCGAATGGCCGACTCCTGCACCTATTTTCTATGTTTCTATGAACCCAGATAGCTTCAGCTGTACCTGATGAGGCAATACCAAGTCTCTCTCTAGCTGTTCGATTCTCACTGATTGAAATAGCAACCCCACCTCCCCTTTGACCTACACTATCCTTTCTCAAACCATTGTAGCCCTTTAGGTGAATGTCTGTGTCATCATTGTCATCTAGTCATGTCTCAGAAATACACAATATGTCTAAATTCTCCAACACAGCACAGGATTACAATTCTAACACTTTGCTTCTAATACTCCTTGCATTTACATGAAAGCAATTTAAAGGTCCCCCATCTTTTTCTTAAAGTTATTAATTCTTGTTTGCTTCCTGGTTCATCTTCATGCTGAGCATCTATGTAAATTTCACGTGCTGTAAGGCTAACTTTGAACTTATCTACACGATTCCCTTGCTGAAGTCGGGGATAATTCAACACCCTCTGCCAGCTTTTTAGCTCCCAAGAGTTTAAGATGGAGGCCATCCCTCTTAAACAACTTACGTTGTCCAGTAAACACCTCCCAATTATCGATGAAGTGAAGCATCTTCTTTTTGCAGAGGTCCCGACGCCAGATGTTGAATCCCACGATTCGGCTATTCCTCTTCATCGATCTGGACATGATTAGCAATAGCCCGGAGACTACTACCCTTGCACCGCTTTGTTAAAGGACATCTATGAGGCTTTTGTGAGAATCCTGCAAAACAAATGGACTTCTAGCCATGATATCATTAGTTCCAATATGTAAACCTACTACAGAATCCTAACATTCACCTTTCATTAGTTCATCCACACGATCCCGGAGATCAGTTACCTTTCCCTCTGGAAAACAGAAGACTGCTCTTGACAGAGCCTCACCTCTTTATAGGGTGCTGTCTGTGTGCATGATGATAGAGTCCCCAATGAGGATTGCCCCTTGCCTCTTGCTCTTGCTTGGCTGTTCAAACAACATCCTCTTGGACTTTGCAGCCTTCCTCTTATCTTTTCCAAGCTGAGGATTGAGGTTCGGTTTCACTGGTGCTGACATCACTGCCTGTTGTGTTCTCCAAATCATAAAGCGGGGCATTACCTTTTTAAAGTAATAAGAATCCAAAGAAACTGCCCCTTTAAACGGGCACAGAGACTCTCTCCCTTTAAAAACAGGCATGGAGACTGTGAAACTAAGAAAGAAGTATTATTGGCCAACTAAAAGTAAACCGGATGCTGGCGCCTGTAAGTAGCGCTCCACCAGCCGACATTCGACTGAAACCCGACTGCTGAAGCGGTCATTGTCAGTGCCAGGCACAGGACCAGGGGGCGAGGGACAATTTTTGGTCCGGGTCTCTGTGCATGGTGATGACATCAGCATCACGAGGTGCAGCAGAGCAGGGTGCAACGTCTTACCGGCGCTGCAAAATTCCCACCAAATTTAACGGATAGCGCTGTTCTCACCACGCCCAGTGGCAAACTCATTTGCACCCCATTTCACCAGCTGGGGGCATTAACGAGAGATGCAAAGTAGCAAAATTTCACACCCTCTTCCTTTAAACAGGCACAAAGACACTGCAAATTTAAACAAACGTAGATACATTGCCCATTTTAATCAGGTACAGAGACACTGCCCCTTTAAACAGGAAATGATACCCTCAAAGCCTCTTTGTACACGTGCAACATCCCCACCGACATCTGGGAATCCCTGGCCCAAGCCCGCCCTAAGTGGAGGAAAAGTATTCGGGAAGGCAATGAACACCTCGAGTCTCTTTGTGAGCAACGAGCTGAAGCCAAGCATCGACAACAGAAGGAATGCGCGGCAACCCAGGCTCCCCACCTCCCGTTCCTTCAACCACCATCTGCCCCACCTGAAAAGAGACTGTAAGTTCCGCACTGGACTCTTCAGTCACCTGAACTCATTTTTAATGTGGAAGCAAGTCATCCTCGACTCCGAGGGACTACCTCAGAAGAGAAGCCCCTGCCCCTTTAAACAGGCACACTGACCCTGCCCCTTCAAACAAGCACACTGACCCTGCCCCCTCAGGGAGAGCGCGCACTGTATTGTTCACCCATTGATTGATTGGAACAGTAGCCCCGCCCCCCACTGCTGATTGGCGCAGAGCAGCGCCCGCTGGGTGGGCTGATGCCTCCTGCAGCCTCGCCATTGGCTGCGGGCTGAGTGGCGGCGAGCGGGAGGGCGGTTGGCTGACGGGCTCCGCTCGCGGCCCGGATGTTCGGAGAGCAGCAGCGGGTGAGGTAGGGCGGAGTTATGCGCAGGCGCGGGCCAGGCCATTGTAGAGGTTTGTGCCGCCACGTCGTAGGTGGGCGGCGACTGGCCTTGGTTATTGGTGGGAGAGAAAGGGAGAGATGGCGGTTTGTGGGGAAAGAGTGCGGCCACCATCTTTGGGCAACACAGGCCCACCCGCGGGGAGCAGGGAGCGAGAAGGGCGGGGCTTGCTCTGACGTCACAGCGGCCAAAAACAAGTTGTTGTTGGAGGGGTTTGGACTTTGTTATTAATCACATGCAGAACTGATCCATGGCAGAGTGCCGGTGCACTTGGGTTTCTACGTGAATTATTTATTAATTTTATCTCAATCGGATCACAAAAAATCATTCCCCATTCACTAATTGGGGTTTTCAATGGTGGAGTTACTACCCAGCCTGTCCCGCGGGACAGAGAGTGCCGAATGAAGACTGGAGTAGCCAGCGCGCAGGCGCAGGGCCGGGCTCTATCTGGAGCATGCGTAGTGTGGGTTTGATTAGAGCTGTCGGAGGGATGAGAGGGGATGGTGACCGAGTTTTACTTCGATGACGAAACATAGAAAATAGGTGCAGGAGTAGGCCATTCGGCCCTTCTAGCCTGCACCGCCATTCAATGAGTTCATGACTGAACATTCAACTTCAGTACCCCATTCCTGCTTTCTCGCCATACCCCTTGATCCCCCTAGTAGTAAGGACCTCATCTAACTCCTTTTTGAATATATTTAGTGAATTGGCCTCAACAACTTTCTGTGGTAGAGAATTCCACAGGTTCACCACTCTCTGGGTGAAGAAGTTTCTCCTCATCTCGGTCCTAAATGGCTTACCCCTTATCCTTAGAGGGCGCAGTGGAACACTGCAACTGGTGGGTAAGCTTCATAAGTAACTGGTGTAGGTCGTAAACCCGGACTAAGAAACTACAGATCCCGCGTTTGCAGCCCCAGGCTTTCCCCCGGTAATAGGCCCAGATCGACCTTCGCCATCATTGTAAAGGAAAGCTGAGGTTTTGTGCGCTGCCGTCATGATTCATCGAGTGATGAAGCACATGCGTGGCCATCTTTGAAAAGGAACAAAGAGTGGGCTTGGCTTTTGGGTCCCAGTGAATGTGGGAAATGCGGCAGTCAATTTGCGCACAGTAAGCCCCCACAAACAGCAATGTGATAATGACCAGATAATCTGTTTTTCTTATGTTGATTGAGTGATAAATGTTGACCAAGACACCAGGGATAACTCCCCTGCTATTCTTTGAAATAGTGCCATTGGATCTTTTGCGTTCACTTGAGAGAGCAGGTGGGGCCGTAGTTTAACGTCTCATCCGAAAAGCAGCGCAGCACACCCTCAGCACTACACTGGAGTGTCAGTCTAGATTTTTTTTGTACTCAAGTCCCTGAAGTGGGTCTTGAACTCACAACCTTCTGACTCAGGTTGAGAGTACTACCCACTGAGCCACAGCTGACACTGTGAAAGAAACAAAAAATGGGTCTAGAAGAGGTGTAAATGGGAATGGCAGAATCATCAACTGCTGCCATCGAAAAAAAAATAGGGGCAGAGGTTATGGTCTGAAATTATTGAACTCGATGTGGAGTCCAGGAAACTATAGACCAGTTAGTCTAATATCTGTCATTGGGAAAATACTGGAGTCCATTATTAAGGAAGCAGCAGCAGGACTTTTGGAAAAGCATAATTCAATCAAACCGAATCAGCATGGTTTTACGAAAGGGAAATTGTGTTTGACACATTTGCTGGAGTTCTTTGAGGATGTAACGAGCAGGGTGGATAAGGGGGAACCAGTGGATGTGGTGTATTTGGATTTCCAGAAGGCATTTGACAAGGTGCTACATAAAAGGTTACTGCACAAGATAAAAGTTCATGGGGTTTGGGATAATATATTAGCATGGATAGAGGATTGGCTAACTAACAGAAAACAGAGATAAATGGGTTATTTTCCGGTTGGCAAACAGTGACTAGTGGAGTGCCACAGGGATCAGTGCTGGGGCCTCAATTATTTACAATCTATATTAATGACTTTGATGAAGGGACTGAGTGTAATGCTTGCTTATGATATAAAGATGGGTGGTAAAGCAAATTGTGAGGAAGATACAAAAATCTGCAAAGGGATATAGACAGGCTAAATCAGTGGGCAAAAATTTGGCAGATGGAGTATAATGTAGGAAAATGTGAGGTTATCCACTTTGGCACAAAAAATAGAAAAGCAAATTATAATTTAAATGGAGAAAAATTGCAAAGTGCTGCAGCACAGAGGGACCTGGGGGTCCTTGTGCATGAAACACACAGTTAGTATGCAGGTACAGCAAGTAATCAGGAGGCAAATGGAATGTTGGCCTTTAATCAAGGGAGATAGACCTTAAAAGCAGAGAAGTCCTGCTACAAGCGCACAGGGTATTGGTGAGGCCACACCTTGAATACTGTGTACAGTTTTGGTCTCTGTATTTAAGGAACAATATACTTGCATTGGAGGCTGTTCAGAGAAGGTTCACTAAGTTGATTCCGGAGATGAGTGGGTTGACTTATGAAGGTAGGTTGGGCCTGTACACATTGGAGTTCAGAAAAATGAAAGGTGATCTTATCGAAACATATATAAGGTAATGAGAGGGCTTGATAAGGTGGACGCAGAAAGGATATTTCCATTCATAGGAGAACTAAAACTAGGGGGCATAGTCTCAGAATAAGGGTCTGCCCATTTAAAACTGAGATGTGGAGGAATTTTTTTCTCAGAAGGTTATAAATCTATGGAATTCTCTGCCCCAGAGAGCTGTGGAGACTGGGTCATTGAATGTATTTAAGGTGGAGATTGACACATTTTTTGAGCGATAAGGGAATAAAGGATTATGGGGAGCAGGCAGGGAAGTGGAGCTGAGTCCATGATAAGGTCAGCCATGATCCTATTAAATAGCAGAGCAGACTCGAGGGGTCAAAATGGCCGACTCCTGTTCCTATTTCTTATGTAAAGTACCTGATCAAAAGATGAGGTGCTGTTCCTCAAGCTTATGTTGAACTTTGTTAGAACAATGCAAGAGGCCGAGGTCTGAGTCGGAATGGAGTGGAGAATTAAAGTGACAGGCAACTAGAAGCTCGGCATCGCACATGCAGACTGAATGGAGGTATTCCGCAATGCGATCACGCTACCTGCGTTTAGTCTCCCCAATAAAGAGGAGACCGCACCATGAGCAGCGAATACTGTATACTAAATTGCAAGAAGTACAAGTAAATCAGTGTTTCAGTTGGAAGGATTTTTGGAGCCCTGGACCGTGGGAAGGAAGGTGGTAATTGGGCAGATATTGCATCTCCTGTGCTTGCAGGAGAATGTGCCTTGTTGAGGGTGATTTTGAGGAGTGTTGCAGAGGGAGCGGTCCCTTTGGAATGCTGAAGGGGAGGGGAGGGGAGGGGAAGATGTGTTTGGTGGTGAGATCACACTGGAGGTGGAGGAAATGGCGTTGGATGATCCATTGAATGTGGAGGCTTGTGGGGTGAAAGCTGAGGACAAGGGGAAGCCTACTGTGGTTCTGGGAGGGGAAGGGGTGAAAGCAGAAGTGCTGGAACTGGAATGGACATGGTTGAGGGCCATGTTAACCACGGCGGAGGGGAATCCACAGTTGAGGAAAAAGGAAGACATATCAAAGGCACTAGTGTGGAAGGTAGCATTGTCAGAACAGGTGCGACGGAGACGGAGAAACTGGGAGAATGGAATGGAGTCCTTGCAGGAGGTGGGTTCGGAGGAAGTTTAGTCCAAGTAGCTGTGGATGTTTGTCGATAGCCTATCCCCAGAAATGGAGTCAGAGAAGTTGAAGAAAGGAAGAGTTGGAGATGAACAATATGAATGTGAGCATGCGCGGCATCAAGAAAGTTCCATCGAAAGTGGCGCTTGCGCGGTGTCAGTAACAACCGAGTGTGGCGCGGGGTATCAGTGAGAAAGCATTTTGATGGTAGTGTACTTCATTGGCTGTAAAGCGTTTTGAGATGTCCGGTGGTCATGAAAAGCACTATATAAATCTAAGTCTTTATTTCTAGTGATCATAATTGAGTTAGATTTTGCGTAATCATGGAAAAGGACAAAGATAGACCAGGAGTAAAAGTTTTCACTTGGGGAAAGGCCAATTTTAATAAGCTGAGATGCGATTTAACAAAAGTGGACTGGAAACAGCTACTTGATGGTAAATCAGTGTCCGAGCAGTGAAAGGCATTTAAGGAGGAGAAAGTGAGAGTTCAGAGAAAATATGTTCTCACAAAGAAAAAGGGTGGGACTCCCAAATCTAGAGCCCCCTGATGTCAAAGGGGATGTAGGATTTGATAAGTCAAAAAAGGACGCTTATGATGGACACCGAGCACTCAATACTGAAGAAAGCATAGAGGAATATAAAAAGTGCAGAGGTAAAATTAAAAAGGAAATTGGGAAAGCAAAGAGATGGCAGGAAAAAATATTGGCAAGTAAAATCTAGGAAAACCCAAAGATCTTTTTATATAAATATATAAAGAGCAAGAGGATAACTAAAGAAAGAGTAGGGCCTATTGGAGACCAAAAAGGAGGCTTGTGTGTGAAGGCAGAAGACATGGGTATAGTTCTTAATGAATACTCGGCGTCTGTCGTCACAAAAGAGATGATGCAGACATTGTAGTTGAGGAAGAGTGTGAAATATTAGATGTGATCAACATAGTGAGAGGGTTAGGGGTTACTAAGGGGTTTGGCATCTTTGAAAGTCGATTAAATTGCCAGGCCCAGATAAAATGTATCCCAGGCTATTGAGAAGCAAGAGAGGAAATAGCAGAGGTAGTGACCATCATCATTTTTCAATCCTCTCTGGCTATAGATCTGGTGCTGGAGGACTACTAATGTTCCACAGTTTAAAAGGGGTAGACAGAGTAATTACAGGCCAGTCAGCCTAACCTCGGTGATGGGTAAATTATTGGAAAAAGTACTGAAGGACAGGATTAATTGTCATTTAGAAAGTTACGGATTAATCAAGGACAGTCAGCATGGATTTTTTAATGGAAGGTTGTGTCTGACTAATTTGATTGAATGTTTTGAGGAGGTAACAAGGAGGGTCGATGAGGGTAGTGTGTTTGATGTAGTCTACATGGATTTTACCAAGACCTTTGACAAGTTTCCACATGGCAGACTGGTCAGAAAAGTAAAAGCTCATGGGATCCGTGGCAAGTTGGATCCACAATTGGCTCAGAGGCAAGAAGCAAAGGGTAATGGTTGATGGGTGTTTTTGTGCCCAAAGGATGTTTCCAGTGGAGTTCTGCAGGGCTCTGTACTAGGTTCCTTGCTTTTTGTGATTTTATATATCAATGATTTAGACTTCAATATAGGGGGCATGATTAAGAAGTTTGCAGATAATACAAAAAATTGCCATGTGGTTGATAATGAAGAAGAAAGCTGCAGACTGCAGGAAGATATCAATGGACTGGTCAGAACAGTGGCAAATGGAATTCAAGCCGGAGAAATGTGAGGTAATGCATTTGGGGAGGGCTAACAATGTAAGCGAATACACATTAAATGGTAGGACACTGAGAAGTGTAGAGAAACAAAGGGACCTTGGAGTGCATGTCCACAGATCCCTGAAGATAGCAGGCCAGGTAGATAAGGTGGTTAAGAAGGCATATGGAATATTTGCCTCTATTAGCCAAGGCATAGAATACAAGAGCAGGGAAGTTATGTTTGAACTGTATAAAACACTAGGCCACAGCGAGCGTACTGCATGCAGTTCTGGTCACCGCATTACAGGAAAGATGTGATTGCACCAGGGGGGATACAGAGGAGATTTATGAGGATGTTGCCAGGACTGGAGAATTTTAGCTCTGAGGACTGATTGGATAGACTGGGTTTATTTTCATTGGAACAGAGGAGGCTGAGAGGAGATTTAACTGAGGTTTATAAAATTAGAGTGGATAGGACGGACCTATTTCCCTTAGCAGAAGGATCCACGACCAGAGGGCATAGATATAATGTAATTGGTAGAAGGTTTAGAGGGGAGTTGAGGAGAAATGTTTTCACCAGAGGGTGGTGGGTGTCTGGAGCTCACTGCCTGAAAGGGTGGTCGAGGCAGAAACCCTTATTGTATTTAAAAAGTACATGAAGTACCGTAACCTACAGGGCTGAAAGTGGGATTAGGCTGGATAGCTCTTTTTCAGCCTGCGTTGACACAATGAGCAGAATGGCCTCTTTCTGTGCTGTAAAAATCTATGATTCTATAACACCAATTTCCTCTTGTCTGATATAAACCAATCACAGTCACTGACACCAATCTACTCTACCCCACAGGCCCAGAAAGATCAAACTCAGCCTGTTACTTGGTCTGGACTTGTCTCCATTCCAATGCCGAGGGGATTGCTGTACCTGATGGAGGGGCAACATTTGGGGCTCTCTATTCTCCACCAATTCCCATTCCTCTTCTTTCTGGTGGATAATGGAGGTGTCAGTGTGTAATGTGCAAGTCAGTAAGAATTGTCAGCAAGGATTAATCAGCACTTTCTAATTGGAGATGTTAATCAGTCGAACATTTCAGACACTGATTTGTAGATTTTGTACCAAGGATTGAAGTAAAATTAATAATTTTATTGTAAATTAATTTTTGACGAGAGTCCCTGAACTAAGGGGCCAGAAAAAGCAGCAAACCTGAGGACTGGGAAAATTTTATAATACAGCAGAGGAGGACAAAAGGTTTAATTAGGAGGGGGAAAATAGAATATGAGAGGAAGCTTGCAGGGAACATAAAAACTGACTGCAAAAGCTTCTATAGATATCTGAAGAGAAAAAGATTAGTGAAGACAAATGTAGCTCCCTTGCAGTCAGAATCAGGTGAATTTATAATGGGGAACAAAAAAATGGCAGACCAATTGAACAAATACTTTGGTTCTGTCTTCACCTAAGGAAGATACAAATAACCTTCTGGAAGTACTAGGGGACCGAGGGTCTAGTGAGAAGAAGCAACTGAAGGAAATCCTTATTAGTCAGGAAATTGTATTAGGGAAATTGAAGGCTGATAAATCCCCAGGGCCTGATAGTCTGCATCCCAGAGTACTAAAGGAAGTGGCCCTAGAAATAGTGGATGCATTGGTGATCATTTTCCAACAGTCTATCAACTCTGGATCAGTTCATATGGACTGGAGGGTAGCTAATGTAACACCACTTTTTAAAAAAAGGAGGGAGGGAGTGAGAGAGAAAACAGGGAATTATAGACCGGTTAGCCTGACATCGGTAATGGGGAAAATGTTGGAATCAATTATTAAAGATGTAATAGCAGTGCATTTGGAAAGCAGTGACTGGATTGGTCCAAGTCAGCATGGATTTATGAAAGGGAAATCATGTTTGACAAATCTTCTAGAATTTTTTGAGGATGTAACTAGAAGAGTGGACAAGGGAAAACCAGTGTATGTGATGTATTTGCACTTTCAAAAGGCTTTTGACGAGGTCCCACACACTAGATTAGTGTGCAAAATTAAAGCACATGGTATTGGGGGTAATGTATTGACGTGGATAGAGAACTGGTTGGCCGACAGGAAGCAAAAAGTGGGAATAAACGGGTCCTTTTCAGAATGGCAGGCAGTGATTGTGGGATACCACAGGGTTCAGTGCTGGGACCCCAGTTATTTACAATATACATTAATGATTTGTATCGGTCTTCATGGTAGAAAACATTAAAACATCCCAATAGTGGTTAATCAAGGGGCTATATGGAGGGAGGAACTTAATACTATCAGTAATGAAGTAGTACTCGGTAAAATAATGGGACTAAAGGCGGACATGTCCCCTGGACCTGATGGCTTACATCCTAGGGTCTTAAAAGAAGTGGATGCATTGGTTGTAATCTACCAAAATTCCCTGGATTCTGGGGCAGTCCCAGCGGATTGGAAAACCGCAAATATAACACCCCTATTTTTTTTTTTTAAAAAGGAGGCAGACAAAAAGCGGGAAACTATGGACCAGTTAGCCTAACATCTGTTGGGAAAATGCTGGAGTCCATTATTAAGGAAGCAGTAACAGGACATTTGGAAAAGCATGATTCAATCAAGCAGAGTCAGCATGGTTTTATGACAAGGAAATCAATTTGTTGGAGTGCTTTGAGGATGTAATCAGGGTGGATAAGGGGGAACCAGTGGATGTGGTGTATTTGGACTTGCAGAAGGTATTCAATAAGGTACCACATAAAAGGTTACTGCATAAGATAAAAGTACACTGGGTAGGGGTAATATATTAGCATGGATAGAGGATTGGCTAATGAACAGAAAATAGAGAGTCGGGATAAATGGGTCTTTTTCCGGTTGGCAAATAATGACTAATGGGGTTCTACAGGGATCGGTGCTAGGTCCTCAACTATTTGCAATCTATATTAATGATTTAGATGAAGGGACCGAGTGTAATGTAGCCAAGTTTGCTGCTGATACAAAGATGAGTGGGAAAGCAAATTGTGAGGAGGACATGCAAAAGAGCCGACAAAGAGCCGCACGGCCCTTGATCAGCAGCCCTGAAGGTTACATATAAACCTATGAACAATGAACAAAGGCGGAAAGGCAAAGAGCATCCAGCCCAACCAGTCTGCCCCACACAACTGTGACACCCTTTACACTGAAACATTCTACACTCCACCCCAACTGGAGCCATGTGATGATCTGGGAGAGGCAAAAACCAGATTAAAAACCCAGGCCAATTTGGGGGAACAAATCTGGGAAAATTTCTCTCCGACCCATCCAGGCAATCGAAACTAGTCCAGGAGATCACCCTGGCCATATTCGGTTCCCTGCAGTACTTACCATTGTATCTGCACCGTCCAACAAAAGGCCATCCAATCTAATCCCAATTACCAGCTCGAGGTCCGTAACCCTGCAGGTTACTGCACTTTAAGTACCCATCAACCATCTCTTAAAAATGGTGAGGGTTTCTGCATCCACCACTCTTACAGGCTGTGAGTTCCAGATCCCCACAACCCTCAGCATAAAGACGACCTCCTCAAATCCCTTCTAAACCTTACACCAACCACTTTAAAACTATACCCCGTCGTCATGGACCCCTCCACCAATGGAAATAGACCCTTGCTATCCATTATGTCCGGGCCCCTCAATATTTTGTACACCTCAATGAAGTCTCCTCTCAACCTCCTCTGTTCCAATGAGAACAAACCCAGCCTATCCAATCTGTCCTCATAACTAAGATTCTCCATTTCAGGCAGCATCCTAGTAAATCTCTGCACCCACCCTAGTGCAAACATGTCCTTCCTATAATACAGCGATGCAGCACTGCAGGCAGTACTCCAGCTGTGACCTAACCAAAGTATTATAAAATTTAAGCATCACCTCCCTGCTCTTATATTCTATGCCTCAGCCAATAAAGGCAAGCATTCCATATGCCTTCTTAACCACCTTATCCACCTGTCCTGCTACTTTCAGGGATCTGTGGACAAGCACTCCAAGGTCACTTTGTTCATCTACACTATTAAGTGGCCAACCGCTTAATGTGTATACCCTTTCCTTATTAGCCCTCCCAAAGTGCATCACCTCACACTTCTCTGAATTAAATTCCAATTGCCACTGCACTGCCCACCTGACCAGTAGATTGATATCCTCCTGCAGCCCATGACTTTCCTCTTCATTATCAACCACACAGCCAATTTTAGTGCCATCTGCAAACTTCTTAATCATACTCCCTATATTCAAATCTAAATCATTGATACATACCACAAAAAGCAAGGGACCCAGTACTGAGTCCTGTGGAACCCCACTGGAAACATCCTTCTAGTCACAAAAACATCCATCGACCATTACCCTTTGCTTCCTACCTCTAAGCCAATTTTGGATCCAACTTGCCACTTTGCCCTGGATCCCATGAGCTTTAACCTTCGTGACCAGTCTACCAGGTGGGACCTTATCAAAAGCTTTGCTAAAGTCCATATACACTACATCGTACGCACTACCGTCATCGACCCTCTTGGTTACCTCCTCAAAATATTTAATCAGGTTAGTCAAACACGATCTTCCCTTAACAAATCTGTGCTGACTGCCCCTAATTAATCCTTGTCTTTACAAATGTAGATTTATCCTGTCTTTCAGGATTTTTTCCAATAATTTTCCCACCACTGTGGTTAGGCTGACAGGCCTGTAATTACTCTGCCTATCCCTTTCTCCCTTTTTAAACAAGGGTACCAGATTAGCAGTCCTCCAATCCTCCGGCACCATGCCCAGATCCATAGAGGACTTGAAAATGATGATCAAGGCTTCTGCTGTTTCCTCTTTTACTTTGCTCAACAGCCTGGGATGCATTTCATCCGGACCTGGGGACTTATCTACTTTCAAAGCTGCTAAACCCCTGAAAACTTCCTCCCTCTGTTTATTTCATCCAGAATATATCACTCCTCCTCGATAGCAGTATCTGCATTGCTCCTTTCCTTTATGAAACAGATGCAAAGTATTTATTAAGATCCTTACCAACATCTTCTGCCTGCACACAAAGATTACCCTCATGGTCCCTTTCTTTAGTTACCCTCTTAATATATTTATAGAACATCTTGGGGTTTTCCTTAATTTTATTGGCCAAGAATTTTTCATGCTCTCTCTTAGCATTCCTAATATCCTTTTTTAATTTTGCCTCTTAACTTTCTATATTACGCCAAAGATTCTATAGTATTTAGCCGTTGGTATAGGACATAAGCTTCCCTTTTTTTCTTTATCCTTCCCTATAAGTCCCTAGATGTCCAGGGGGCTCTAGAATTATTTTTCCCAGCCTTTTTTTTTAAGGGCACATGTTTGGCCTGAACCTTTCGGATCTCCTCCTTGAATGCCTCCCACTGTTTCGACACTGATTTACCCACAAGTAGCTGTTGCCAGTCCACTGTGGCGAAATCGCTCCTTAGTGATTTGCCTAGGCCCCTTGCAGTCAGAATCAGGTGATTTTATAATGGGGAACAAAGAAATGGCAGACCAATTGAACAAATACTTTGGTTCTGTCTTTACGAAGGAAGACAAAAATAGCGTTCCGGAAATACTAGGAGACCGAAGATCTAGCGAGAATGAGGAACTGAAGGAAATCCTTATTAGTCAGGAAATTGTGTTAGGGAAATTGATGGGATTGAAGGCCGATAAATCACCAGGGCCTGATAATCTGCATCCCAGAGTTCCTAAGGAACTAGAAATAGTGGATGCATTGGTGATAATTTTCCAACAGTCTATCGACTCTGGATCAGTTCCTATGGACTGGAGGGGAGCTAACACCACTTTTTAAAAAGGAGGGAGAGAGAAAACGGGGAATTATAGACTGGTTAACCTGACATCAGTCGTGGGGAAATTTTTGGAATCAATTATTAAAGATTAAATAGCAGCGCATTTGGAAAGCAGTGACAGGATCAGTCTAAATCAGCATGGATTTATGAAAGGGAAATCATGCTTGACAAATCTTCTTGAATTTTTTGAGGATGTAACTAGTAGAATGGACAAGGGAGAACCAGTGGATGTGGTGTATTTAGACTTTCAAAAGTCTTTTGACAAGGTCCCACACAAGAGATTGGTGTGCAAAATTAAAGCACATGGTATTGGGGGTAATGTATTGACATGGATAGAGAACTGGTTGGCAGATGGAAGCAGAGAGTTGGGATAAATGGGTCCTTTTCAGAATGGCAGGCAGTGGCTAATGGGGTGCCACAGGGCTCCGTGCTCGACCCCAGCTATTTACAATATACATTAATGATTTTAGATGAAGGAATTGAGAGTAATATCTCCAAGTTTACAAATGACAATAAGCTGGGTGGCAGTGTGAGCTGTGAGGAGGATTCTAAGAGGCTGCAGAGTGACTTGGACAGATTAGCTGAGTGGGCAAATGCATGGCAGATGCAGTATAATGTGGATAAATGTGAGGTGGTCCACTTTGCTGTAAAAACAGAGAGACAGACTATTATCTGAATGGTGACAGATTAGGAAAAGGGGAGGTGCAACGAGACCTGGGTGTCATGGTACATCAGTCATTGAAGGTTGGCATGCAGGTACAGCAGGCGGTTAAGAAAGCAAATGGCATGTTGGCCTTCATAGCGAGGGGATTTGAGTACAGGGGCAGGGAGGTGTTGCTACAGTTGTACAGTGCCTTGGTGAGGCCACACCTGGAGTATTGTGTACAGTTTTGGTCTCCTAACCTGAGGAAGGACATTCTTGTTATTGAGGGAGTGCAGCGAAGGTTCACCAGATTGATTCCTGGGATGGTGGGACTGACCTATCAAGAAAGATTAAATCAACTGGGCTTGTATTCACTGGAGTTCAGAAGAATGAGAGGGGACCTTATAGAAATGTTTAAAATTCTGACGGGTTTAGACAGGTTAGATGCAGGAAGAATGTTCCCAATGTTGGGGAAGTCCAGAACCAGGGGTCACAGTCTAAGGATAAGGGGTAAGCCATTTAGGACTGAGATGAGGAGAAACTTCTTCACCCAGAGAGTGGTGAACCTGTGGAATTCTCTACCACAGAACGTTGTTGAGGCCAATTCACTAAATATATTCAAAAAGGAGTTAGATGTAGTCCTTACTGCTAGGGGGATCAAGGGGTATGGCAAGAAAGCAGGAATGGGGTACTGCAGTTGCATGTTCAGCCATGAACTCATTGAATGGCCTACTCCTGCACCTATTTTCTATGTTTCTATGTTTTTCCCTCCCCCCTGTGCAGCTGAGCCACCCGTGGTGCTTTGAAATTAGCTCTGGCTGCACTCCCCAGAGGCACCATCGCCCTCACCGGTGCTCAGAAGAAAATATCGGTTTGAAAGCGAGATGGACTCCTGCACTATCTGCCTAGCATTCTTCCTCTGTCTGTTCACCCACTTCCCCTCTGGCTGTATGCTTTTAAGCTCAAGGGTGACCACCTCCTGAAACGTGCGATCCACCGTATTGACTCCAGCCGCCGCTCAAGCTCCAAAACGCAGAGCTCGAGTAGTTGAAGCTGGAGATGACTCCTGCACACATGGTTTTCTAGGCCGCGCAAAGCTTCCAGGACTTCCCACATGGCCGCAGGATGTGCACTCCACGGCACTGAGCAGCCCTGCCATCCCTCTAGTTAGCCTTATCTAGTTTAAAATCTAATTAAAAAGAAAAAGAGCGATACTTACCAACTCACCGACCTCTGTGGCCTCTCTACCTCGCCGATCTCTCGAGCTCCCGGACTCTCGGACCTCCGAACTCCCGACCTCAAACAGTTCACTAGGTTGATTCCAGGGATGAGGGGGTTGACTTATGAAGATAGGTTGGGCCTATACTCATTGGAGTTCAGAAGAATGAGGGGTGATCTTATCAACATACAAGATAATGAGGGGGCTCGACAAGGTGGATGCAGAGAGGATGTTTCCACTCCATCGGGGAAACTAAACCTAGGGGGCATAATCTCAGAATAAGAGGCCACCCATTTAAAACTGAGATGAGGAGGAATTTCTTCTCTCAGAAGGTTGTAAATCTGTGGAATTCTCTGCCCCAGAGAGCTGTGCAGGCTGGATTTTTGAATATATTTTAAGGTGGAGATAGAAAAATCTTTGGGAGTAAAGGGTTATGGGAAGTGGGCAGGGAAGTGGAACTGAGTCCATGATCGGTTCACCATGATAATAAATGGCGGATCGGGCTTGATGGGCCGAATGGCTTAATCCTGCTGCTATTTCTTATGTTCCTATTGCGCAGTGATTGACGGCAGCTCAGGGCCAATAGGAAGAGTGGGGCGGGGCTGGAGGACCAGGTGGTTGGTCCTCCAACCAATCGGTTGTGAGGGGTGGGGCTTGTGGCACACAATGGGCGGGGCTGAGCCAGGATCTCCCTCTTGGCTGAAACTCTGCATCATATTTAAAGCTGATTTCTCTCAAACTCCAGGAGAAAACTGAACCTTTCTGTGTGGCTTTGCCTGGGATGAAACCCTGTGGGGTGGAGCAAATATTGCAGCATTTGGTAGTGAAATGGATTCATTCAGGACAGGCAGCAGGGATTATTTGAGGAAATAAGCATCCACAACAAAATAGATGAATTAATAGCGTGGATAGAAATGAATAGGTTTGCTTGAATAGCCATTACGGAGACGTGGTTGCAAAGTAACCAAGGTTTGGAACTAAATATTCCAGGATACTTTTTGAAGACATAGGAGAAGGAGAAGCCCTGATAATAAAGGATGGGATAAAGACAGCAGAGGGAAAGGATCTTGGCTCGGAAAATCAAGATGTAGAATCAGTTTGGGTGGAGCTAAGAAACAGCAAGGGGCTGAAAACATTGGTGGGAGTTGTTTATAGGCCCCCAAACCGTAGTGGTAATGTAGGGCACAGTATAAATCAGGAAATTAGAGGTGCATGTAACAAAGGTAATACAATAATCATGGGGGACTTTAATCTGCATATAGACTGGGCAAACCAAATTTGCAGTAATAGTGTGGAGGAGGAATTCATGGAAGGTATACACGATGGTTTTCTAGATCAGTATGTTGAGGAACTAACTGGAGAACAGTTTATTTTAGATCTTGTATTGTGCAATAAGAAAGGGTTAATTAATAATCTTGCAATAAAGAGGCCTTTGGGGAAGAGTGACCATAATATGATAGAATTTTACATTAAATTTGAAAGTGATTTTAGTAAGTTCTAAACTAGGGTATTAAATCTAAACAAGGCAAACTATGTATGAATGAGGGTGAGTTGACTAAGTGGGAAACTACTTTAAAAGATATGACTGTAGACAAGCAATGGCTAGCATTTAAAGAATTAATGCATCACTTACAAAAAATATACATTCCTTTTTAAGGCACAAATATGCCACAGGAAAAGTGGTCCTACCGTGGCTAATAAGAGAAGTTAAAGATAGTATTAGATTAAAGGAAGAGGCTTATAATGTTGCCAAAAAGAATAGTAAGCCTGAGGATTTGGAGGATTTTAGTATTCAGTAAAGGAGGAATAAGAAATTGATAAGGAAAGAGAAAAAAGAATGAGGGTAAACTAGCGAGAGACTTAAACATATTGTAAACGTTTCTATAGATGTGTAAGTAGGAAGCAATTTAATGAAAGTCACTGTGGGCTCATTAGAGGCAGATAGGAGAAATTATAATGGTCAATAAAGAAATAACAGCGACATTGAACAAATACTTTGTATCTGTCTTCACAACAGAAGACACGAAAAACATTCCAGAAATAATGGGGAACCAAGCAAGGGTCTAGAGATAATGAGGAACTTAAATAAATCAGTATAAGTAAAGACATAGTAATAGAGAAATGAATGGGACTAAGTGGCGACAAATTCTCTGGACGTGACAACCTGCATCCTAGGAATTTAAGAGTTAGCTGCAGTGATACTGGATGCATTGGTGTTAATCTTCCAGTATTCCCTAGATTCTAGAACAGTGCACAAGGATTGGAAGGTAGTAAACATAACCCTGCTATTTAAGAAAGTAGGAAGAGAAAAAACATGGAACGATCGACAAGTTAGCCTGACATCAGTAGTAGGCAAAATGCCAGAATCTATTATTAGGGACGTGGTAATGCACTTAGAAAATAAAGATAGGACTGGGCAGAGTCGGCATAGTTTTATGAAAGGGAAATCGTGTTTGACAAATCTGTTACGGGTTTTTGATGATGGAACGAGTAGGATGGATAAGGGGGAACCAGTGGATGCAGTGTACTTGGATTTTCAAAAAGCATTCGAAAAGGTGCCACACAAGAGGTTATTACACAAAATTAGGACTCATGGGATTGGGGGTAATATATTAGCGTGGATTGAGGATTGGTTAATGGACAGAAAACAAAGCAGGAATCAGAGAATCATAGAATGGTTGCAGCACGGAAGAAGGCTATTCAGCCCGTTGAGCTCATAAATATATATGAATCACAAAGTTAACATGCAGGTACAACAAGCAATGAAGAATGCAAATGGTATGTTAGCTTTTGTTCCAAAGGGACTACAGTATAAGAGCAAAAGAAGTCTTCCTACAATTATACAGGGCATTGATGAATCCACACCTGGAGTACTGTGTACAGTTCTGCGCTCCCTACACAAGGAAAGACATGCCTTGGAGAGAGTGCAATGAAGGTTCACTAAACTGGTTCCTGAAATGAGGGCATTGCCCTATGAGAAGAGATTGAGTAGACTAGGTCCATATTCCCGAGAGTTTAGAAGAATGAGCGGAGATCTAATTAAAACATTTAACATTTCATAAGGGGCTTGACAGGGTTAATGCAGGGAAAATGTTTCCCCTGACTGGGGAATCAAGAACACGGAGTCACAGTCTCAGAATAAGGGGTTGGCCATTTAGGACGAAGATGAGCAGAAATTTCTTCACTCACTGATGAATCTTTGGAATTCTCTACCCCAGAGGGCTGTGGATGTTTATATTCAAGGCAGAGGTTGATAAATTTTGTGTAATTAAGGGATATGGGGATAGTGCGGGAAGGTGGAGTTGAGGTAGAAAATCAGCCCTGATCTCACTGAATGGTGCTGCAGGCTCGAGGGTCCTACCCCAGCTTCTGTTTCTTATGTTCTTATGTTTTTAAATGCAATGGATGTTGTGTAGATGGATTGTGAAATGGTGTTTGATAAGGTGCCGGACAGGAGGCTTGTTGATGAACGCCAGCATAGACCAATTGAGCTGAATGACCTGTTTCATAGAAACATAGAAAATAGGTGCAGGAGTAGGCCATTCGGCTATTCGAGCCTGTGCCGCCATTCAATGAGTTCATGGCTGAACATGCAACTTCAGTACCCCATTCCTGCTTTCTCGCCATACCCCTTGATCCCCCTAGTAGTAAGGACTACATCTAACTCCTTTTTGAATATATTTAGTGAATTGGCCTCAACAACTTTCTGTGGTAGAGAATTCCACAGGTTCACCACTCTCTGGGTGAAGAAGTTTCTCCTCATCTCGGTCCTAAATAGCTTTCCCCTTATCCATAGACTGTGACCCCTGGTTCTGGACTTCCCCAACATTGGGAACATTCTTCCTGCATCTAACCTGTCTAAAGCCGTCAGAATTTTAAACGTTTCTATGAGGTCCCCTCTCATTCTTCTGAACTCCAGTGAATACAAGCCCAGTTGATCCAGTCTTTCTTGATATGTCAGTCCCGCCATCCCAGGAATCCATCTGGTGAACCTTCGCTGCACTCCCTCAATAGCAAGAATGTCCTTCCTCAGATTAGAAGACCAAAACTGTACACAATACTCCAGGTGTGGCCTCACCAAGGCCCTGTACAACTGTAGTAACACTTCCCTGCCCCTGTGCTCAAATCCCCTCGCTATGAAGGCCAACATGCCATTTGCTTTCTTAACCGCCTGCTGTACCTGCATGCCAACCTTCAATGACTGATGTACCATGACACCCAGGTCTCGTTGCACCTCCCCTTTTCCTAATCTGTCATCATTCAGATAATAGTCTGTCTCTCTGTTTTTACCACCAAAGTGGATAACCTCACATTTATCCACATTATACTTCGTCTGCCATGCATTTGCCCACTCACCTAACCTATCCAAGTCACTCTGCAGCCTCATAGCATCCTCCTCGCAGCTCACACTGCCACCCAACTTAATGTCATTCACAAATTTGGAGATACTACATTTAATCCCCTCATCTAAATCATTAATGTACAATGTAAACAGCTGGGGCCCCAGCACAGAACCTTGCGGTAGTCACTGCCTGCCATTTTGAAAAGTATCCATTTACTCCTACTCTTTGCATCCTGTCTGCCAACCAGTTCTCAATCCACGTCAACACACTACCCCCAATCCCACGTGCTTTAACTTTGCACATTAATCTCTTGTGTGGGACCTTGTCGAAAGCCTTCTGAAAGTCCAAATACACCACATCAACTGGTTCCCCCTCTACTGGAAACATCCTCAAAAAATTCCAGATTATTTGTCAAGCATGATTTCCCTTTCACAAATCCATGCTGACTTGGACCTATCATGTCACCTCTTTCCAAATGCACTGCTATGACATCCTTAATAATTGATTCCATCATTTTACCCACTACCGATGTCAGGCTGACAGGTCTATAATTCCCTGTTTTCTCTCTCCCTCTGTTTTTAAAAAGTGGGGTTACATTGGCTACCCTCCACTCTATAGGAACTGATCCAGAGTCTATGGAATGTTGGAAAATGACTGTCAATGCATCTGCTATTTCCAAGGCCACTTCCTTAATTACTCTGGGATGCAGTCCATTAGGCGCTGGGGATTTATCGGCTTTCAATCCCATCAATTTCCCCAACACAATTTCCCGACTAATAAGGATTTCCCTCAGTTCCTCCTTATTAGACAGTCTGACCCCTTTTATATCCCGAAGGTTGTTTGTGTCCTCCTTAGTGAATACCGAACCAAAGTACTTGTTCAGCTGGTCTACCATTTCTTTGTTCCCAGTTATGACTTCTCCTGATTCTGACTGCAGGGGACCTCCGTTTGTCTTTACTAACCTTTTTCTCTTTACATATCTATAGAAGCTTTTGCAGTCCATCTTAATGTTCCCTGCAAGCTTCCTCTCGTACTCTATTTTCCCTGCCCTAATCAAACCCTTTGTCCTCCTCTGCTGAGTTCTAAATTTCTCCCAGTCCTTGGGTTCGCTGCTATTTCAGGCCAATTTGTATGCCAATTCCTTGGCTTTCATACTATCCCTGCTTTCCCTTGATAGCCACGGTTGAGCCACCTTCCCTTTTATATTTTTACACTGGACAGGCTAGTACAATTGTTGTAGTTCATCCATGTGGTCTCTAAATGTTTGCCGTTGCCCATCCACTGTCAACCCCTTAAGTATCATTCACCAATCTATCCTAGCCAATTCACGCTTCATACCTTCAAAGTTACCCTTCTTTAAGTTCTGGACCATGTTCTCTGAATTAACTGTTTCATTCTCCATCCTAATGTAGAATTCCACCATATTATGGTCACTCTTCCCCAAGGGGCCTTGCACAATGAGATTGCTAATCAATCCTCTCTCATTACGCAACACCCAGTCTAAGATGGCCTCCCCCAGAGTTGGTTCCTCGACATATTGGTCTAGAAAACCATCCCTTATGCACTTCTGGAAATTCTCCTCCACCGTATTGCTTCCAGTTTGGTTAGCCCAATCTATATGCATTTTAAAGTCACCCATGATAACTGCTGCACCTTTATTGCATGCATCCCTAATTTCCTGTTTGATGTCCTCCCCAACATCACTACTACTGTTTGGAGGTCTGTACACCACTCCCACTAGCGTTTTCTGCCCTTTGGTGTTCCATAGCTTCACACATCCCGATTCCACATCATCCAAGCTAATGTCTTTCCTTACAATTGCATTAATTTCCTCTTTAACCAGCAACGCCACCCCGCCTCCTTTTCCTTTCTGTCTATCCTTCCTAAATGTTGAATACCCTTGGATGTTGAGTTCCCAGCCTTGGTCACCCTGGAGCCATGTCTCTGTGATGCCAACCACATCATATCCGTTAACTGCTATCTGCACAGTTAATTCGTCCACCTTATTCCGAATACTCCTCTCATTGAGGCACAGAGCCTTCATGCTTGCCTTTTAACACACTTTGACCCTTTAGAATTTTGCTGCAAAGTGACCCTTTTTGTTTTTTGCCTTGGGTTTCTCTGCCCTCCACTTTTACTCATCTCCTTTCTGTCTGTTGCTTTTGTCTCCATTTTGTTTCCCTCTGACTCCCTACATTGGTTACCATCCCCCTGCCATATTAGTTTAACTCCTCCCCAACAGCACTAGCAAACAATCCTCCGAGGACATTAGTTCCAGTCCTGCCTAAGTGCAGACCATCTGGTTTGTACTGGTCCCACCTCCCCCAGAACCGGTTCCAATGCCCAGAAATTTGAATCCCTCCCTGCTGCACCACTGCTCAAGCCACGTATTCATCTGAGCTATCCTGCGATTCCTACTCTGACTAGCACGTGGCATTGGTAGCAATCCTGAGATTACTATTTTTGAGATGCTACTTTTTAATTTAGCTCCTTAAATTCATCTCGTTGGACCTCATCCTGTTTTTTACCTATATCGTTGATACCAATGTGCACCACGACAACTGGCTGTTCACCTTCCCTTTTCAGAATGTCCTGCACCCGCTCCGAGACATCCTTGACCCTTGCACCAGGGAGGCAACATACCATCCTGGAGTCTTGGTTTCTGCTGCAGAAATGCCTATCTATTCCCCTTACAATTGAATCCTCTATCACTATTGCTCTCCCACTCTTTTTTTTTTTTCCCTGCCCTCCTGTGCAGCAGAGCCAGCCACGGTGCCATGAACTTGGCTGCTGCTGCTCCCCCTCTGATGAGTCATCCCCCTCAACAGTACTCAAAGCGGTGTATCTGTTTTGCAGGGGGATGACCGCAGGGGACCCCTGCACTACCTTCCTTGCACTGCTCTTCCTGTTGGTCTTCCATTTCCTATCTGGCTGTGGAACCTTTACCTGCGTTAAGACCAACTCACTAAACGTGCTATTCACATCATTCTCCGCATCGTGGATGCTCCAGAGTGAGTCCACCTTCAGCTCCAATTCTGTAACGTGGTCCGTCAGGAGTTGGAGGCGGATACACTTCCTGCACACGTAGTTGTCAGGGAAACCGGAGGCGTCCCTGATTTCCCACATGGTACAGGAGGAGCATAACACGTGTCTGAGCTGTCCTGCCATGACTTAACCCTTAGATACACTTAAATTGGCAACAACAATGCTAAAGGTTACTCACTGTTATAGAAGAGTAAAAAGAAAAGCTACTTACCAATCACTTACCCTCTTGGCTGTGACGTGTTCTTTCTACTTTTTTGCCTTCGCCCTGTAGCTGCACAAGCTGGGCCTCTCCACGCACCTCCTCGATGCTGGGCCCCGGACTCTCTGCTGTGCCTTTTATAGGCCTCGCCGAAGTCCCGACTGCCTCTCCACGCACCTTCTGTGCTGTAATCCAATTTTAAAAACAAGGGCATACAAAGTGGCCAAAACTAGTGGGAGGACAGAAGACTGGGAAGATTTTAAAAGCCATCAAAGAATGACTCAAAAAAATGATTAAGAAAGGGAAGATCGACTTAAAATAAACAAAATATAAAAACAGATATCAAGAGTTTCTATAAAAAGGAAAAGAGTGGCTAAAGTAAATGTTGGTCCCTTAGAGAACGAGACCGGGGAATTAGTAATGGGGAACATGGAGATGGCAGAAACTCTGAACAAATATTTTGTATCAGTCTTTACGGTAGAGGACAAAACAATATTCCAACAGTGGATAGTCAAGGGGCTATAGGGGTGGGGGAGGAACTTAACACAATCACAATCACTAAGAAGGTGGTACTCAGTAAGATAATGGGACTAAAGGCAGATAAATCCCCTGGACCTGATGGCTTGCATCCTAGGGTCTTAAAAGAAGTAGCGGCAGGGATTGTGCTATCAAAATTCCCTGGATTCTGGGGCGGTCCCAGCAGATTGGAAAACTGCAAATGTAACGCCCCTATTTAAAAAAGGAGGCTGACAAAAAGCAGGAAACTATAGATCAGTTAGCCTAACGTATGTGGTAGGGAAAATGTTGGAGTCCATTATTAAAGAAGCAGTAGCAGGACATTTGGAAAAGCATAATTCAGTCAGGCAGAGTCAACATGGATTTATGAAGGGGAAGTCATGTTTGACAAATTTGCTGCAATTCTTTGAGGATATAATGAACAGAGTGGATAAAGGGGAACCATTGGATGTGGTGTATTTGGCCTGCCAGAAGGCATTTGATGAGGTGCCACATAAAAGGTTACTGCACAAGAAAGAAGTCACTGGGTTGGGGGTAATATATTTGCATGGATAGAGGATTAGCTAACTAACTGAAAACTGAGAGTCAGGATAAATGGTTCATTCTTGGGTTGGCAATCAGTAACCAGTGAGGTGCCGCAGGGATCAGTGCTGGGACCCCAACTATTTACAATCTATATTAAAGACTTGGAAGAAGGGACCGAATGTAATGGAGCCAAGTTTGCTGATGATACAAAGATGGGAGGAAAATCAACGTGTGAGGAGGACACAACAAATCTGCAAAAGGACATAGGCTAAGTGAGTGGGCAAAAATTTGGCAGATGAAGTATAATGTTGGAAATTGTGAGGTCATGCACTTTGGCAGAAAAAAAATCAAAGAGCAAGTTATTATTTCAATGGAGAAAGATTGCAAAGTGCTCCAGTACAGCAGGACCTGGGGGTACTTGTGCATGGAACACAAAAGGTTAGTATGCAGGTACAGCAAGTGATCAGGAAGGCCAATGGAATCTTGGCCTTTATCGCAAAGGGGATGGAGTATAAAAGCAGGGAAGTCTTGCTACAGTTATACAGGGTATTGGTGAGGCCACACCTGGAATACTGCGTACAGTTTTGGTTTCCATATTTACGCAAGGATAAACTTGCTTTGGAGGCAGTTCAGAGAAGGTTGATTCTGAAAATGAGGGGTTTGATTTATGAGGAAAGGTTGAGTAGGTTGGGCCTCTACTCATTGGAATTCAGAAGAATGAGAGGTGATCTCTTTACAATATATTAACGATTTAGATAAAGGAATTGAGTGTAATATCTCCAAGTTTGCGGATGACACTAAACTGGGTGGCAGTGTGACCTGTGAGGAGGACGCTAAGAGGCTGCAGAGTGACTTGGTTCGGTGAGTAGGCAAATGCATGGCAGATGCAGTATAATGTGGATAAATGTGAGGTTATCCATTTTGGGGGCAAAAATCCAAAGACAGAATATTATCTGAATGGCGGCAGATTAGGAAAAGGGGAGTTGCAACGAGACGTGGGTGTCATGGTTCATCAGTCACTGAAAGTGGGCACGGAGGTACAGCAGGCGGTGAAGAAGACAAATGGTATATTGGCCTTCATAGCTAGGGGATTTGAATATAGGAGCAGGAAGGTCTTACTGCAGTTGTACAGGGCCTTCGTGAGGCCTCACCTGGGATATTGTGTTGAGTTTTGGTCTCCTAGTCTGAGGAAGGACGTTCTTGCTATTGAGGGAGTGCAGCGAAGGTTCACCAGACTGATTCCAGGGATGGCTGGACTGTCATATGAGGAGAGACTGGATCAACTGGGCCTTTATTCACTGGAGTTTAGAAGGATGAGAGGGGATCTCATAGAAACATATAAGATTCTGACTGGACTGGACAGGTTAGATGCGGGAAGAATGTTCCCGATGTTGGAGAAGTCCAGAACCAGGGGACATAGTCTTGGGATAAGGGGTAGGCCATTTAGGACTGAAATGAAGAGCAACTTCTTCACTCAGTTCTTAATCTATGGAATTCCCTGCCGCAGTGAGTTGTTGATGCCAGTTCATTGGATATATTCAAGAGGGAGTTAGATATGGCCCTTACGGCTAAGGGGATCAAGGGGTATGGAGAGCAAGGGGTACTGAGGTGAATGATCAGCCATGATCTTATTGAATGGCGGTGCAGGCTCGAAGGGTTGAATGGCCTACTCCTGCACTTATTTTCTATGTTTCTATCTTATCAAAACATATAAGATTATGAGGGGGTTTGACAAGATGGAAGCAAAATCTTCGAATAAGGGGCTGCCTATTTCTCTGAGGGTTGTAAATCTGTGGAATTTGCTGCCTCGGAGCTGTGGAAGTTGGGACATTGAATAAATTTAAGACAGAGATGGACAGTTTCTTAACTGTTAAGGAAATAAGAGGTTATAGGGAGCGGCAGGGAAGTGGACCTGAGTCCATGATCGGATCAGACATTATCTTATTGAATGGCAGAGCAGGCTCGAGGGGCCGTATGGCCTACTCCTGCTCCTATTTCTTATGTTCTTATGTTCTTAACTAGCCAATTCTGTGGAATGGAATGTTTATCAGTGTTCCCATGGCAACCTGTCTGCAGTGAAGCACCTGTTTGAGTTTCGAGTTCAGACTAAACTTCTCTTTCCTATAATGCACATTATTTCATAGATTCATAGAAATTTACAGCACAGAAGGAGGCCATTTCGGCCCATCGTATCCGTGCCGACCGACCAAGAGCTACCCAGCCTAATCCCACTTTCCAGCTCTCGGTCCATAGCCCTGTCGGTTATGGTACTTTAAGTGCACATCAAAGTATTTTAAAATGTGGTGAGGGTTCCTGCCTCTACCACCCTTCAGACAGTGAGTTCCAGACCCCCACCACCCTCTGGGAGAAGACATTTCCCCTCATCTCACCTTTAAACCTCCCCCCAATTACTTTAAACCTGATTGTTGACTCCTCTGCCAAGGGAAACGGGTCCTTCATATCCACTCTATCCAGGCCCCTCATAATTTTGTACACCTCAATAAGATCTCCTCTTAGCCTCTTGTTCCAAAGAAAACAGACCCAGCATCTCCAATCTATCTTCATAGGCAAAATTCTCCAATACAGGCAATAATCTTGTAAATCTCCTCTGCACCTTTCCAGTGCAATCACATTTTTCCTGTAATTTGGTGACCAGAACTGCACACAGTACTCCAGCTGCAGCCTGACCAATGTTTTACACAGTTCAAACATAACCTCCTTGCTCTTGTATTCCATGCCTCGACTAATAAAGGCAAGTATTCCATATGCCTTTTTAACCACCTTATCTACCTGGCCTGCTACCTTCAGGGATCTGTGGACCTGCACTCTAAGGTCCCTTTGTTCCTCTGCACTTTTCATTGTTGTACCATTTAATGTGTATTCCCTTGCCTTGTTAGGTCACCGCAAATGCATTACCTCACACTTATCTGGTTTGAATTCCATTTGCCACTGTTCTGCCTACCTGACCAGTACATTGATATCTTCCTGCAATCTGCAGCTTTCTTCTTCATTATCAACTACACAGCCTATTTTAGTGACATCTGCAAACTTCTTAATCATAGCCCCAACATTCAAATCCAAGTCATTGATATATACCACAAAAAGCAAGGGACCCAGCACGAAGGCCTGCAGAACCCCACTGGATACAGCCTTCCAGTCACAAACACCCATCAACCATTACCCTTTGCGTCCTGCCTCTGAGCCAATTTAGGATCCAACTTGCCACTTTGCCCTGAATCCCATGGGATTTTACTTTCGTGACCAGTCTGCCACGTGGGACCTTATCAAAGGTCCATTATACCCAAAGATAAGAGAAACACATACATTATATGTTCATGTGCTTTAGCCATGTTATGTTAATATCTCTCAAACCTAATAAGGGGGTCAGATACACAAACCTTTAAAAGTGGGAGGACAAGTTGATAAAGTGGTTAAAAAGCACATGGGATCTGAGGTTTTATAAATAGAGTACAAAAGGGCAGAGATCATGATAGTGTCAGGTTTTGGGGATCTTACACCTGGAAGGATGTCGAGACCATGGAGAGGGTGCCGAGAGATTCACTGAGATGATACCAGGGAAGAGAGGCTTTAGTTATCAGGGGAGATTGGAGAAACTGGGGCTCTTTTCATTAGAACAAAGGAGAATTGGAGATCTGAGGGAGGTGTTCTAAGTTTGATCAGGGAAATGAGGCAAAACTATTTCCACCAGTCGGTGAATCAGTAACTCGAGGGCATCAAATTCAAATCATCACCAAAAGGCTCAGAACCAGGGAGGAACTATCGAGTACACTGTACAACAATGTTCGTAACACTCACTGTCCCTCCGCATCTGTGTCCGGGGAGAAACTGATGGGTTTCCCTTATCTTTGGGTTAAATGTTGTTCTCGAGGTGATGGATGTCAGTGCTGGGGAAATGGGGTATTTGCCTGAAACACGGGTTAGATACAGAGTAAAGCTTCCCCTTTCTCACCCACCTTTCCCCCCCTCTTTCCCCCGACACTACCTGCTCCTTTCCCCCGACTCCCCCGCTGCCCGCGGGTCCTCTTACATAGAAATATAGAAAATAGGTGCAGGAGTAGGCCATTCGGCCCTTTTGAGCCTGCACCACTGTTCAATATGATCATGGCTGATCATGCAACTTCAGTACCCCATTCCTGCTTTCTCTCCATACCCCTTGATCCCTTTCGTCGTAAAGGTCACATCTAATTCCCTTTTGAATATATCTAACGAACTGGCCTCAACAACTTTCTGTGGCAGAGAATTCCACAGGTTCATAATTCTGAGTGAAGAAGTTTCTCCTCATCTCGGTCCTAAATGGCTTACCCCTTATCCTTAGATTGTGACCCCTGGTTCTGTACTTCCCCAACATCAGGAACATTCTTCCTGCATCAAACCTGTCCAATGTCATCAGAATTTTATATGTTTCTATGAGATCCCCTCTCATTCTTCTAAATTCCCGTGAATATAAGCCTAGTCGATCCAGTCTTTCTTCATATGTCAGTCCTGCCATCCTGGGATTCTGTCTGGTGAATCTTTGCTGCACTCCCTCAATAGCAAGAATGTCCTTCCACAGATTAGGAGACCAAAACTGTACACAATATTCGAGGTGTGGCCTCACCAAGGCCCTGTACAACTGCAGTAAGACCTCCCTGCTCCTATACTTAATTCCTCTCGCTATGAAGACCAACTTGCCATTTGCCACCTTTACCGCCTGCTGTACCTGCATGCCAACTTTCAATGACTGGTGTACCATGACACCCAGGTCTCATTGCATGTCCCCTTTTCCTAATCTGTCAAAATTCAGATAATATTCTGCCTTCCTGTTTTTGCCACCAAAGTGGATATCCTCACATTTATCTACATTATACTGCATCTGCCATGTATTTGCCCACTCACCTAACCTGTCCAAGGCCTCTTGGCATCCTCCTCACAACTCACACTGCCACCCAGCTTAGTGTCATCTGCAAACTTGGAGATAGTACTTTCAATTCCTTCGTCTAAATCATTGATGTATATTGTAAATAGCTGGTGTCCCAGCACTGAACCTTGCGGTACCCCACAAGTCACTGCCTGCCATTCTGAAAAGAACCCGTTTATTCCTACTCTTTGCTTCCTGTCTGCCAACCAGTTCTCTATCCATGTCAGTACATTACCCCCAACACCATGTGTTTTAATTTTGCACATTAATCTCTTGTGTGGAACCTTGTCAAAAGCCTTTTGAAAGTCCAAATACACCACATCCACTGGTTCTCCCTTGTCCACTCTACTAGTTACAGCCTCAAAAAATTATAGAAAATTTGTCAAGCATGTTTTCCCTTTCATAAATTCATGCTGACTTGGACCGATCCTGTCACTGCTTTCCCCACTACCGATGTCAGGCTAACCGGTCTATAATTCCATGTTTTCTCTCTCCTTCCTTTTTTAAAAAGTGGGATTACATTAGCTACCCTCCAATCCATAGGAACTGATTCAGAGTCGATAGACTGTTGGAAAATGATCACCAATGCATCCACTATTTCTTGGTCTACGTCCTTAAGTACTCTGGGATGCAGACTATCAGGCCCTGGGGATTTATCAGCCTTCAATCCCATCAATTTTCCGAACACAATTTCCTGACTAATAAGGATTTCCTTCAGTTCCTCCTTCTCACTAGACCCTCGGTCACTTAGTATTTCCGGAAAGTTATTTGTGTCGTCTTTGGTGAAGATAGAACCAAAGTATTTGTTCAATTGGTCTGCCATTTCTTTGCTCTCCATTATAAATTCACCTGATTCTGACTGCAAGGGACCTACGTTTGTCTTCACTAATCTATTTCTCTTCACATATCTGTGGAAGATTTTGCAGTCAATTTTTATAATCCCTGCAAGCTTACTCTCGTACTCTCTTTTCCCCCTCCTAATTAAACCCTTTGTCCTCCTCTGCTGAATTCTAAATTTCGCCCAGTCCTCAAGTTTCTTGGCCAATTCAGGCCAATTTATATGCCTCTTTCTTGGATTTAACACTATCCCTAATTTCCCTTGTAAGCCACGGTTGAGCCACCTTCCCCATTTTATTTTTACGCCAGACAGGGATGTACAATTATTGAAGTTCATCCATGTGATCTTTAATTGTCTGCCATTGCCTATCCACCGTCAACCCTTTAAGTATCATTCGCCAGTCTATCCTAGCCAATTCACGTCTCATACCATCGAAGTTACCTTTCTTTAAGTTCAGGACCCTAGTCTCTGAATTAACTGTGTCACTCGCCATCTTAATGAAGAATTCTACCATATGGTCACTCTTCCCCAAGGGGCCTCACACGACCAGATTGCTAATGAATCCTCTCTCATTACACAACACCCAGTCTAGGATAGCCAGCTCTCTAATTGGTTCCTTGACGTATTAGTCTAGAAAACCATTCATTGTACACCAGGAAATCCTCCTCCAGCGTATTGCTACCAGTTTGGTTAGCCCAATCTTTATGTAGATTAAAGCCACCCATGATAACTGCTGTACCTTTTATTGCATGCATCGCTAATTTCCTGTTTGATGCCATCCCCAACCTCACTATGACTGGTGATCTGTACACAACTCCCACTCACATTTTCTGCCCTTTGGTGTTCCGCAGCTCTACCCTTACAGATTCCACATCATCCAAGCTAATGTCCTTCCTTACTATTGCATTAATCTCCTCTTTAACCAGCAACGCCACCCCTCCTACTTTTCCTTTCTATCTATCCTTCCCTCTTTGGACCAGATGGATAGAAACATAGAAACATAGAAAATAGGTGCAGGAGCAGGCCATTCAGCCCTTCTAGCGTGCACCGCCATTCAATGAGTTCATGGCTGAACATGAAACTTCAGTACCCACTTCCTGCTTTCACGTCATACCCCTTGATCCCCCGAGTAGTAAGGACTTCATCTAACTCCCTTTTGAATATATTTAGTGAATTGGCCTCAACTACTTCCTGTGGTAGAGAATTCCACAGATCGGAGGCTCCGTGCTGCCTGGGTCTCGGAGTTGCAGTGATGGCAATGTGGTGTTGCGAGGCTGCTCGGGTTTTGGCACGGTGGTATATAAATATATATGTACGTGCTTCAATATACATTCTGGGCATCATGTGATATGACTCATTGAAGGGGAGGGACTTTAAGGTTTTTGGATATGTGATATGACTTACATTTAAGGGGGAAGGTACTTTAAGGATGGCTGGGAAGTTTTTAAACTGGTGACAAAGTACAGGTAGCAGCCTTGTTGAAGGGAGAGCTCACTGGACGGTCGGAAGTCCAATCATGTGGAGGCCAAGGTTGGTCGCCTTGGGTCAGCAGGAATCCAGGTTGTTTGAGTCTATTGTATAACCATAATGCTGTAGTTATTGTACTATTGGTGTCTGAGTAATAAATTTGCATTTGGAGAATAAGCCTGAATCACGAGGAATCATTTAATTGAGTTTGAGATTTCCTTACAGGTATCCAATCGGCCGCCCTTTATACGCAGCACCTGAAATTCCCTTCCCTTACAATCGTTGGAGCTGAAAAACAGGTGCTATGTATAATGGGCAACCGATCTGATACTTTGCGCCACCTCCCGAAATGAATCTCTAGACCTCTAATCTAAATGGGATAGAGGAGGAAAGGGATCCTGGAGCAGCAAATCACTAAAAGTAGCGATGCAGGTTAATAAGGCCATTGAAAAGCAAACCTAGAAAGGGTTTCTTTCTAGTCGGATAGAATTGAAAAGTAGGTAAGTCATGCTAAACTTTTATCGACCCTCGGTTGGACCAAACTGAGCACTGCGCGCAGTTCTGGTCGCCATATTATAGAAGGGATATAGAGGCACTGGGGAGGGTGCAAACAAGATTTGGAAGGATGATAAGTTTATACTTATCAGGAAAGGGTGAACAGACTGGGTCTCTTTTTTTTTCTCTTGAAAAGAGAAGGCTGAGGAGTGACCCAATTGAAGTCTTTCAAATTCCGAAAGGTTTTAATAGAGTTTTCGCTTGTAGGGAAGAAGCCATCAATATAAGTTAGTCAGCAAGAAATCAAATAGGGAATTCAGAAGAAACTTCTTTCCCCAAAGAGTGGTGAGAATGTGGAACTTGCTCCCACACGGAGTGTTTGAAGCGAATAGTATCGAAGTATTTAAGGGGAGGCTAAATAAGCATGTGAGGGAGAAGGGAATCGAAGGTTATGCTGATAGTTAAATGAGGATGAATGGGAGGCTCGAGTGGAGCATTATCGCCACTGTCTATTTAGCCAAATGGCATGTTCCTGTGCTTTATATTCTCTATAATTCAATGTACAATGGGAATTTTCTCTCTCTCTCTATCTTTATCTGTGCCTCTTTTATTTCCCTGCAATCATCATCATCATAGGCAGTCCCTCAAATTCGAGGAAGACTTGCTTCCATCCTAAAAGTGAGTTCTTAGTTAACTGAACAGTCCAATATGGGAATTACAGTCTTTGTCACAGGTGGGACAGAGAATGGTTGAAGGAAAGGGTGGGTGGGACTGGTTTGCCGCACGCTCCTTCCGCTGCCTGTGCTTGGTTTCTGCATGCTCTCTGCGATGAGACTCGAGGTGCTCAGCGCCCTCCCAGATGCTCTTCCTCCACTTAGGGCGGTCTTTGGCCGGGGACTCCCAGGTGTTGGTGGGGATGTTGCACTTTATAAGGGAGGCTTTGAGGGTGTCCTTGAAACATTTCCTCTGCCCATCTTTGGCTCGCTTGCCATGTAGGAGTTCCAAGTAGAGTGCTGGGTTTGGGAATCTTGTGTCAGGCATGCGAACAATGTGGCCTGCCCAGCGGAGCTGGTCTAGTAGTGTCAATGCTTCGATGCTGGGGATATTGGCCTGATCGAGGACACTAATGTTGGTGCGTCTGTCCTCCCAGGGAATTTGCAGGATTTTGCGGAGACATCGTTGGTATTTCTCCAGCGATTTGAAGTGTCTACTGTATATGGTCCACGTCGCTAAGCCATACAGGAGGGCGGGTATCACTACTGCCCTGTCGACCATGAGCTTGGTGCCAGATTTCAGGGCCTGATCTTCGAACACTGTCTTCCTCAGGCGGCCGAAGGCTGCGCTGGCGCACTGGAGGTGGTGTTCAACCTCGTCGTTGATGTGTATGGAGAAAGAGTCAGACTGAACACTGTGAGCTCAGTCTTTTATTGCAGGTCTCCAGAGTGTCTCTGCAACCTGTGAAGCCGCCTTAAATACCTATGCTCCCAAGTGTAACTTTACAATGTGAGTCGATCTGGGGCTCTTCTTGCCCTGGTTGATCATCTCGGTGTGAAAGCTGGTGTTGTTGAATCATTTGTTGGGCCCTCGCTGGACTACTGTGCAGCTGGCCTTGCTGGGCTGCCTGGTGTGCTGAGCTGCTGTGGATGATGGGTTCTGCTTCGTGGTCAACCGTGGTGCCGGTTGCCACTGGTGTGTGTGTTGGGGGATCAAAAAAAGTAGGGTCCAAGGTGGGTTGCTCAGGATAGTTCGTGAATCTGTTTGATTCGGTTCAAGTGTTTCCGGTGCACGAGTCCATTTGAAAGTTTGACCTGAAACACCCTGCTCCCCTCTTTGGCCACGACAGTGCCGGGAAGCCACTTGGGACCTTGTCCATAATTTAATACAAATACAGGATTATTGATTTCAATCTCGTGTGACACATTTGCGCTATCATGGTATGCACTTTGTTGAAGCCGCCTGCTCTCTCCCTGTTCATGTAGATCAGGGTGAACTAACGAGAGCCTTGTCTTGAGTGCTCTTTTCATGAGCAGTTCAACAAGTGGGATCCCAGTGAGTGTGGTCTCGTGCGGTAGTTAAGCAGGACTCTGGATAGGCGAGTCTACAGTGAGCCTTCAGTTACCCTCTTCAAGCCTTGCTTGATGGTTTGCACTGCTCTCTCTGCCTGACCATTGGACGCTGGTTTAAACGGGGCAGATGTGACATGTTTGATCCCGTTACGAGTCATGAATTCTTTGAACTCAGCACTGGTAAAACATGGCCTGTTGTCGCTCACCAGGACATCTGGTAGGCCGTGTGTGGCAAACATGGCCTGCAGGCTTTCAGTAGCGGCAGCAGATGTGCTAGCCGACATTATCTCACATTCAATCCACTTGGAGTACGCGTCTACAATCACAAGAAACATTTTACCCAGAACGGGCCTGCATAGTCGACGTGTACCCTAGACCACGGTTTGGAGGGCCAAGACCATAAACTTAGTGGCGCCTCCCTGGGTACATTGCTTAACTGCGAGCACGTATTACATCTGTGAATGCAGGACTCTAAGTCCGCATCAATTCCAGGCCACCACACATGGGATCTGGCTATCGCTTTCATCATTACAATGTCTGGGTGGGTACTGTGGAGGTCATTGATGGAGGTATCTCTGCCCTTCTTGGGGATGACTACTCGATTGCCCCACAGAAGGCAGTCTGCCTGTATAGACATTTCATCTTTGCGCCGCTGGAATGGCTTTATCTCTTCCTGCTTTTCCACTGGGACACTGGACCAGCTCCTGTGAAGCACACAGCTTCTGACTAGTGAGCAGTGAGGCGCTGGCTGTATAGGGCTCTCTTAGCTGAGTTTTTGAGTGCCCCGGCATTGGCTTTTTTGCAACATTGCTTCTGCTGCCGTCGCAGCTTTGGGGCTATGTTCATGCCAATGATGAAATGTATTAGGCGGTGGTCTGTCCAACAGTTGTTAGCTCCTGTCATGGCGCGGGTGATGCACACATCTTTGCGATCCCTGGCTCAAACAATGACCAAGTCGAGCAGGTGCCAGTGCTTGGAGCGAGGGTGTTGTCACGATGCCTTGTACTTGTTCCTCTGGCGGAACAAGGTATTGGGGTGATGACAAGGTCGTGTTCTAGGCATTTTGTCAGAAGCAGGATAGAAACCTAGAAATATAGAAAGATAGAAAATAGGGGCAGGAGTAGGACATTCGGCCCTTCGAGCCTGCACCGCCATTCAATAAGATCATGGCAGATCATTCACCTCAGTACCCCTTTCCTGCTTTCTCTCCATACCCCTTGATCCCTTTAGCCGTAAGAGCCATATCTAACTCCCTCTTGAATATATCCAATGAACTGGCATCAACAACTCTCTGTGGTAGTGAATTCCACAGATTAACAACTCTGAGTGAAGAAATTTCTCCTCATCTCAGTCCTAAATAGCCTACCCCTTATTCTAAGACTGTGTCCCCTGGTTCTGGACTTCCCCAACATCGGGAACATTCTAACCTGTCCAGTCCCGTCAGATTTTTATATGTTTCGATGAGATTCCCTCTCATCCTTCTAAACTCCAGTGAATAAAGGTCCAGTCGATCCAGTCTCTCCTCATATGACAGTCCAGCCATCCCGGAAATCAGTCTGGTGAACCTTCGCTGCACTCCCTCAATAGCAAGAAAGTCCTTTCTCAGATTAGGAGACCAAAACTGAACACAATATTCCAGGTGAGACCTCACCAAGACCCTGTACAACTGCAGTAAGACTTCCCTGCTCCTATACTCAAAACCACTAGCTATGAAAGACAACATGCCATTTGCCGTCTTCACCGCCTGCTGTACCTGCATGCCAACTTTCAATGATTGATGTACCATGACACCCAGGTCTCGTTCCTAATTTTCCGCCATTCAGATGATATTCTGTCTTTGTGTTTTTGCCCCCAAAGTAGATAACCTCACATTTATCCACATTATACTGCATCTGCCATGCATTTGCCCACTCACCTACTCTGTCCAAGTCACCCTGCAGCCTTTTAGCATCCTCCTCACAGCTCTCACCGCCACCCAATTTCGTGTCATCTGCAAACTTGGAGATATTACACTCAATTTTCATTCATCCAAATCATTAATGTATATTGTAAAGAGCTGGGGTCCCAGCATTGAGCCCTGCAGCACCCTACTGGTCACTGCCTTCCATTCTGAAAAGGACCCGTTTATCCCGACTCTCTGCTTCCTGTCTGCCAACCAGTTCTCTATCCACTTCAGTCATTATCCCTGATATCATGTGCTTTAATTTTGCACACCAATCTCTTGTGTGGGACCTTGTCAAAAGCCTTTTGAAAGTCCAAATACACCACATCTACTGGTTCTCCCTTGTCCACTCTACTAGAATTTCTTGATATAACTAGAAGATTTGTTAAGCATGATTTCCCTTTCATAAATCCATGGTGACTTGGACCGATCCTGTCACTGCTTTCCAAATGCGCTGCTATTTCACCTTTAATAATTGCTTCCAACATTTTCCCCATTACTGATGTCAGTCTAACCGGTCTATAATTACCCATTTTCTCTCTCCTTTTTTAAAAAGTGGTATTACATTAGCTACCCTCCAGTCTATAGGAACTGATCCAGAGTCGATAGACTGTTTGCAAATGACCACCAATGCATCCACTATTTCTAGAGCCACTTCCTTAAGTACTCTGGGATGCATCCCATCAGGCCCTGGGGATTTATCTGCCTTCAATCCCATCAATTTCCCTAACACAATTTCCCACCTAATAAGGATATCCTTCAGTTCCTCCTTCACACTAGACCCTCGGTCCCCTAGTACATCCGGAAGGTTATTTGTGTCTTCCTTCGTGAAGACAGAACCAAAGTATTTGTTCAATTGGTCTGCGATTTCTTTGTTCCCCAATATAAATTCACCTGAATCTGACTGCAAGGGACCTACGTTTGTCTTCACTAATCTTTTCCTCTTCACATATATCTATAGAAGCTTTTGCAGTCAGTTTTTATGTTCCCAGCAAGCTTTCTCTCATACTCTATTTTCCCCCCTCCTAATTAAACCCTTTGTCCTCCTCTGCTGAATTCTAAATTTCTCCCAGTCCTTGGGTTTGCTGCTTTTTCTGGCCAATTTCTATGTCTCTTCCTTGGATTTAACACTATCCTTAATTTCCCTTGTTAGCCACTGTTAAGCTACCTTCCCAATTTTATTTTTACTCCAGACAGGGATGTACAATTGTTGAAGTTCATCCATGTGATCTTTAAATGTTTGCCATTGCCTATCCACCATCAACCCTTTAAATACCATTTGCCAGTCTATTGTAGCCAATTCACGTCTCATACCATCGAAGTTACCTGTCCTTAAGTTCAGGACACTAGTCTCTGAATTAACTGTGTCACTCTCCATCTTAATGAAGAATTCTACCATATTATGTTCACTCTTCCCCAAGGGGCCTCGCACTACAAGATTGCCAATTAGTCCTTTCTCATTACACATCACCCGTTTAGGATGGCCAGCCCTCTAGTTGGTTCCTCGACATAGTGGTCCAGAAAACCATCCCTAATACACTCCAGGAAATCCTCCTCCACCGTATTGCTACCAGTTTGGTTAGCCCAATCTATATGTAGATTAAAGTCACCCTTGATGACTGCTGTACCTTTATTGCATGCATCCCTAATTTCTTGTTTGATGCTGTCCCCAACCTCACTACTACTGTTTGGTGGTCTGTACACAACTCCCACTAGCGTTTTCTGTCCTCTGGTATTCTGCAGCTCCACCCATACAGATTCTACATCATCCAAGCTAATGTCCTTCATTTACTATTGCATTAATTTCCTCTATAACCAGCAACGCTACCCCACCTCCTTTTCCTTTCTATCTATCCTTCCTGAATGTTGAATTCCCAGCCTTAGTCACCCTGGAGCCATGTCTCCGTGATGCCAATTATATCATATTCATTAATTGCTGCCTGTGCAGTTAATTCCTCCACCTTATTACGAATACTGCTCGCATTGAGGCACAGAACCTTCAGGCTTGTCTTTTTAACACGCTTTGCAACAAAATTCTAAAAGGGCAATGTGGCCCTTTTTGATTTTTGCCCTTCACTTTTACTCTTCTTTTTATCTTTTGCTTCTGCCCCCATTCTACTTCCCTCTGTCTCCTTGCATAGGTTCCCATCCCCCTGCCATATTCGTTTAACCCCTCCCCAACAGCACTAGCAAACACTCCCCCCCCCCCCCCCCCCCCCCCCAGGACATTTGGTTCCAGTCCTGCCCAGGTGCAGACCGTCTGGTTTGTACTGGTCCCACCTCCCCCAGAACTGGTTCTAATGTCCCAGGAATTTGAATCCCTCCCTTCTGCCCCACTCCTCAAGCCACGTATTCATCTGAGCTATCCTGCGATTCCTACTCTGACTAGCACACAGCACTGGTAGCAATCCTGAGATTTCCACCTTTTTGAGGTCCTATTTTTAAATTTAACTCCTAGCTCCCTAAATTCAGCTTGTTAGACCTCATCCCATTTTTGACCTATATCATTGGTACCTATATGCACCACAACAACTGGCTGTTCGCCCTCCCCCTTCAAAATGTCCTGCAACTGCTCCGAGACATCCTTGACCCTTGCACCCGGGAGGCAACATACCATCTTAGAGTCTCTACTGCGGCCACAGAAACTTGTATCTATTCTCCTTACAATCGAATCCCCTACCACTATAGCTCTCCCACTCTTTTTTTTTTCCTGCCCTCCTGTGCAGCAGAGCCACCCACAGTGCCATGGACTTGGCTGCTGCTGCCCTGCCCTGATGAATCATCCCCCACCCCCACCCCCGAACAATACCCAAAGTGGTGTATCAGTTTTGGAGGGGGATGACCGCAGGGGTCCTCTGCACTACCTTCGTTCCACTGCTCTTCCTGTTGGTCATTCGTTCACTATCTGTCTGTGTAACTTTTACCTGCGGTAAGACCAACTCACTAGGCGTGCTATTCACGACATCCTCAGCATCGCGCATGCTCCAGCATGAATCCACCCGCAGCTCCAGTGCCGCAATGTGGTCTGTCAGGTGCTGCAGTAGGATACACTTCCCGCACATGTAGTCGTCAGGGACACTGGAAGTGTCCGAGTTCCCACATAGCACAGGAGGAGCATGTCCAAGCTCTCCTGCCATGACTTAACCCTTAGATTAACTTAATTTGGCAACAACAATGATGAAGGTTGCCTACTGATGGGGAAAAGAAAAACTACTCGCCAATCACTTACCCCCTTGACTGTGACATCAGCTTTCGATTTCTTTCTACTTCTTTGTTTATCTTCTGCCCCTGCTGCAGCTGCACCGGCTAGCCGCCTCCGACTCCTGTGCCTTTTTATAGGCCTCTCTGACTCTGCCCGAACTCCCGCTGCTCAATCTCCCGCCTCTTCCGACTCCTGGGCCTTTTATAGGCCTTTCCGGGTACCACTGGAGTTGGCTTTCTCTACCGTCCCCCCGTCCCCCCGCCAACCGATTACGCCTCCCCAGAGGTCTGCGTCCTTGCCGACTCTTGCGTTGAAGTCACCGAGGAGGTTCAGTTTGTCGGCCGTGGGGACGCAGGACAGGGATTGTTCGAGGCTGGAGTAAAAACCCTCTCTGACCACATCAGTTGCATCGAGTGTTGGGGCATATGCACTGATGACTGTGACACACTGGTTCCGGAATAGGGTGAGTCGAAGAATCATGAGGCGTTCATTAACCCCGCAGGGGGAGTCTTTGAGGCAGTCGACCAGCTCGTATTTGATGACGAAGCCGACTCCGTAGAGGCGGCGTTCTGCCTCTGGTTTCTCTTTCCAGAAGAAAGTGTAACCTCCACCTTCCTTGAGCTGGCCTTCTCCGGCCTGCCAGGTCTCGCTTAGGGTGGCGATGTCGAAATCAAAGTTTCTAAGTTCCCGGGCAACAATGGTGGTGCGGTGTTACAGCCTGTCTCTATTGGAGTTGTCCAGGTCCCGAAATTCATATTGAAGGATAGAAGATGCGTGTGTGTGAGTTCTTTTAACGTGGGGTGGCCATTGCACACCAGCTACCACACGGGCTTAGCTGAGCAAGGTTTTGGTCCAGTGGCAAGGGGTCCGAGACGACTGGAGACCAGCCACTGCTGTATGAGCCTAATTGCCTATGGTGAGATGCGGGCCTTAAGCTCAGTGCTGGGCAACACCCTTTGGTAAGAAAACCGAGGCCTGGATGAGGGCAGGCATTAGGATGGTCAGCAGTCCATTTTGTGGAAAGAGGTGTCCGAGTGACCACAGCCATTGTGCACACCACGTGCTCGACAGAGACCATGCCGTTGAGTGGGGCCAGCGGCCGAGGGGAGGTCAGGACATCGCCGGAGGGCAGGCTCATGCGAGGTAGGCCCAAACCTGTATTTGAAGCTGGTCGGAGGCTCACCACCATTGAGATCTCCGGGGGTCGGTTGGAGCAGCTGAGTCGGCCGTGAGGAGTGAAAAGCGAGGGTCCAGCTGGAGGGACTTGGCAGCGGAGTGGTCGGCCTAGAAGGGAGGTTGGGGGACGGGCAGTGGGCTCTTGCAGCATGAGATTTTAGGGTTTTAGGGGTAGGTAGAGTACTTCGAGGTTCAGAGTTTGGGCCAGAAGGGGCTTAGACAGTGAGGGCGGTGGGGGTGAGGGAAAAAGAGGTGGAAGATGGCGTCAGATGAAGGTTTGTTCGGGGAGAGCTCCCTTGGGAGCTGCTATCCCATCCGCCATCTTGTGTGCATGTATCCCTGCAGTGCTGTATCACTGACACCAGATGGCGATGCTGGCTGCAACCAGTTGACAAACTGAAGTCAGATACTACCTTCGCCTGTCAATCACTCAGCCAACTGTGAACCACTCCCTCACCTGTCCAACACTCTGACACCTGTCAATCACTCACAATGTGTCGGCCGTGGCTCAGTCGGTAGCACTCTCTGCGAGTCACAATGTTGTGGGTTCAAGTCCCACTTGAGCACATAAATCTAGGCTGGCATTCCAGTGCAGTGCTGAGAGAGTGCTGCACTGCCTGAGGTGTTTTCTTTTGGATGAGATATTAAACCGAGGCCCCGTCTGCTCCCTCAGGTGGTAGTAAAATATCCCCACGGCACTATTTTGAAGAGCAGGTGTGTTATCCCCTGGAGTTATCCTGACCAATATTAATCCCTCTATCAACATCACAAAAACACATTGGCCCTGAATCCCGGTTTCTCCCTCCCACGGGCGTTCGACTGGATTCTAGAAAAATGAAGCGCACTTACCTGAAGCTGCTGTGCCCATGCGAGTTCCCGGTCCTGAGGCCTCCACTGACTGCGCATCGCAGCACGTGCATGTCAGGACATACGGTGGGCTGGAGCTGCAGTCATTGGCTGCCCAGAGCCATATCGGGTAAAGTATGTTCTCATTCCGTAAGTTGGAGCGCCCATTATTATGAATGAGAACCTCCCCCCTCCCCACAAACACACACATTAATTTAAAAAAAAAGAAAAAATACACTACATATTTAACATTAATTTAAATTAAAGTTATGTATGTATTAAAAAATATATTCTGATTTTTTTTTTTAATTCTGCTTTAAAATAAATTAATGTAGTGGGCAGGTTTTCTAAAAATAAAATGTGTTTATTTTAATTTTATTATGTTTTAAGTGTGTTTTAACGCCTGGAAAAGTAGGCTTTGCGCCTGCTTTTATCAGGCACAAGAGTTTTGAGGACATTCTCTGGGCAAGATACGGGTAAATACCGCAATCTTGCCCTTGCGAATGCCCTCACTGTGGAGATGCAGAGGATCTGTCAAGCTCCAGTTTGACAGATCAGAAAAGCGCATGCGCATTGTGCGCTGATAACCGGCTTTTGCGATGCCTTCCCGAATCCGTACGGACCCGGGGAGGACGGGATTTCTGGGCCATTATCTGGTCATTATCACGTTGCTGTCGGTGGGAGCTTGCTGTGCGCATGTTGGCTGTTACATTTCGCACATTACAACAGTGACTACACTCAAAGTACTTCATTAGTTGTAAAGTGCTTTGGGACATCCTGAGGTAGTGTAAGGCGCTATATAAATGCAAGTCTCTTTTTTTTTTAAATCACAGAACTGTCAATTATTCGTCTCCGCCTGTCAGTCGCTCCCTCCGCCTGTCCGTCACCCCCGGTTGCTATGACTCGCGATTGTTACGCAAGCTCCGCCCCGCCCTCCCGCCCACGTGCCCCGGGCCCCGCCCCATAGGTCACCGAGACGTTGCGGAGGGCCGGTGGTGAGTGCGCGCTGTGCTGAGGCCCGCGGCGACAGTGACAGCAGGCGGAACCTCGCCTGTCTCTCGGGCAAGGGCCGGGGGCAGCATCCTGTCCCTTTAAATAGGAGGGGGGGCTTCCAGGTGAGGGGGAGTGTCCCGGGGGGAGGGGGTCTCGAGGGGAAATTTCTCCCCTCCCCGGGGGGAGGAGGTCTCGAGGGGCAATTTTCCCCCCTCCCGAGAGGAGGGGGTCTCAAGAGGCAATTTTTACCCCGGTGGGAGGGGGCTGTGCCCCAGGAGAGGGGAGGCCCCAGGGAATTAGATAAATACGTAAAGGGTTCACCCCTGCTGGGCTGTGGGTAAAAGTCAATGGAATGGAATTAATTGTTTACCTTGTTCAAAGAGTTGCGGTAGGAACGATGTACTGTTTCATTGTATGACTCTATCTGTGCCTTCAGCTATAGATTTCCCTGAAGTGCTGTTTTAGTGTCTGCAGAAGGCGGATCCTGTACCTCGATCTGGCTGCAGTGAGTTGACAAACTAAAGGTAAGAACTGAGTCAGATACTCCCAAACTTGTCAATCGCTCCCAAGGTTGCGGAGGGTGGGGGATGAGGGTAGGATCCCTGTCTGGAGAGAGAGAAGTGGGACATCCCTACCGGGGGAGAGAGAGGGGACTACCCTAAAGGACATTAGTGAACCAGATGGGTTTTTAAAACAATCTGATAGCTTCATAGTCACCATTACTGATACTGGCTTTTTATTCCAGATTTATTTAATTAACTGAATTTAAATTCCACGGCTTCCATGGTGGGATGTGAACTCAGGTCTCTGTATTACTAGCTCAGTAACATAACCACTATGCTACTGTTCCAGACAGTTTGCAACCTTTGTGTCCAATTTGACCCTGAAAGGAGCTTTTGACCATAGTTAAAACCACCTATTTCCAATTCCATAACATCGCTCGTCTGCTCCCTTGCCTCAGCTCATCGGCTGCTAAAGCCCTCATCCATGCCTTTGTTACCTTTTAGACTCGACTATTCTAAAGCACTACTGGCTGGCCTCCCACATTCTACCCTATGTAAACTTGAGGTCATCCAAAACACGGCTGCCTGAGTCCTAACTTGCACCAAGTCCCGCTCACCCATCCATCATCATCATCATCATCATTATCGGCAGTCCCTCAAGAACACCAATACAAGAAATAGGAGCAGGAGTGGGCCATTTGACCCCTCAAGCCTGCTCTGTCATTCAATAAGATCATGGACTCAGGTCCACTTCCCTGCCCGCTTCCCATAGCCCTTTATTCCCTTATCACTCAAAAATCTGTCTACCTCCGTCTTAAATATATTCAACGACCCAGCCTCCACAGCTCTCTGGGGCAGAGAATTCCACAGATTTACAACCCTCAGAGAAGAAATTCCTCCTCATCTCAGTTTTAAATGGGCGGCCCCTTATTCTAAGACTATCTTCCATGGTTTTAGTTTCCACTCTGAGTGGAAATATCCTCTCTGCATCCACCTTGTCCAGCCCTCTCATTATCTTATATGTTTCGATAAGATCACCTCTCATTCTTCTGAACTCCAATAAGTATAGGCCCAACCTACTCAACCTCTCTTCATAAGTCAACGTAGTCAATCTCCGGAATCAACCTAGTGAACCTTCTCTGAACTGCCTCCAATGCAAGTATATCCTTCCTTAAATACGGAGTCCAAAACTGCATGCAGTACTCCAGGTGTGGCCTCACTAATACCCTGTACAGTTGTAGCAGGATCAAAATCGAGGAAGACTTGTTTCCACACTAAAAGTGAGTTCTCAGGTGACCGTACAGTCCAATACAGGAATTACAGTCTCTGTCACAGGTGAGACAGACAGTGGTTGAAGGAAGAGGTGGTTGGGGAGTCTGGTTTGCCGCACGCTCCTTCCGCTGTCTGCGCTTGGTAAACTGCGCGACAACCACAAGAGAAATGCAGGGAACAGCACCAACCCTTCTACATGGCCTTCTTTGACCTCACCAAGGCCTTTGACGCGGTTAACCGTGAGGGAGTATGGAGCGTCCTCCTCCATTTCGGCTGCCCCCATAAGTTTGTCACCATCCTCCACCTGCTCCACGACGACATGCAAGCCTTGATCCTGACTAACGGATCCACCACCGACCCAATCAACGTCCGGACCGGGGTCAAGCAGGGCAGCGTCATCGCGCCAACCCTCTTCTCGATCTTCCTCTCTACTTATCCATCACCCCTGTGCTTGGTGAACTACATTGGCTCCCGGTTAAGCAACGCCTCGATTTCAAAATTCTCATCCTTGTTTTTGTCTCTCTCCGTGACTTCGCCCCTCCCTATCTCTGTAATCTCCTCCAGCTCTGCAACCACCCCCGCCATTCCCCCCCCCCCCCCCGGTGATGTCTGCGCTCCTTTAATTCTGCCATCTTCAGCATCCCTGATTATAATCACTCAACCATTGGTGGCCGTGCCTTCTGTAGCCTGGGCCCCAAGCTCTGGAATTCGCTCCCTAAACCTCTCCACGTCTCTACCTCCCTTTTGGTCACCTGCCCTAATTTCTCCTTGTGCGGCTTGGCGTCAATTTTTAAAATCTCATAATACTTCTGTGAAGCGCCTTGGAACGTTTCACTACATTAAAGGTGTCTATATAAATACAAGTTGTTCCCTGCAATACATGCAGGAAGACCTGATTTCCTTTGTCATAGTGGTTTGTTACATGCTTCATGGTCACCATTACCGACATTAGCTTTTTATTCCAGACTTGATTAATGGACGTGTTTATTTCTGCTGCCAAAATGGCTGCCATGCTCCACGCATTGTTTGATTGGTCCCCTTGGAGGGTAAGCCACACCCTGAAGTTTCACAGGAATGTATCACTAGAACCGCCCATCCCAAGATCTCACTGACTTTGCAAATTGTAACTCGATCCACTTTGACTTCCTGAAGCGACAGAGGACAGAGCACCCCAGAAAATAGCAAGGGCCAGCCAAAGTCCCATGCCCCAGTAAAAGTACATCCTTCCCAACCCCCCCAACCTCACCATAGATGGCGCATTGTGTACGGATTGTTAACGGGTTTATTGGGTATGAAGTGAATAGTGACAGTGGCGTGCCTTCTGGATATCATCCATTCCAACGATGTCCCGTGTAGGGGGCTGGAAGAACGGACGGCTGTATGTCAAAGAAAAGTGCAGTACAAATAGTTATTTTGTCATTTAATTAACTGTATTGAAACTTCCCAGCTACCATGGTAGGATTTGAACTCGTGTCTCTAGATTATCAGACCAGGCCTCTGGATTTGTGGTCTAGTAAAATGACCGCTATGCTACAGCTCCCTGTAATACACACAGGAAGACCTTAGTCCCGCGAATCAGGAGGCTGCCCTCTGCCTGGACTCCAGATCTGCTCCATCAGCCACACCACGGAGAATGAAGACCCGGCCAGATGCAGCAGGCTTCGGCTCCTGCTGTCTGGATTTATGTGCTCAAACCCCTAGAGTGGGACTTGAACCCACAACCTTCTGACTCCAAGGTGAGTGAGCTACCCACTGAGCCATGGCTGACACCAAATTTCAGCTGACACCTGAGTTTACCCAATTGTGCTCGTTCCACCATCCCTCCCCCCACCCCCAACCCCCCCCCCCGATTCCTATTTCAGGGGAGTCCGGGGGATGTGCATCAGTTGTAGCTCCGTGGGTAGTACGCTCGCCTTCGAGTCAGAAGGTTGTCCAGAAACTTGAGCACAAACATCAAGTGATGAGGGAGTGCTGCACTGCCGGTGGTGCAACCTTTCGATGAGATGTTAAACCCCACTGTCTGGTCTCTCGGGTGGACGTAAAAGATTCCACGGTCACTATTGGAAGAAGAGCAGGGTAATTCTCCCCGGTGTGCTGGGGCCAATATTTAGCCCTCAACTCGGGTGTAGGGAGCAGCATTGCAGAGTTTGCAGGTGATATGAAACTTGGCAAGGTAGCAGATCATTTGAGGATAGTTTTCAGCTTCAGGCTGACACAGGATGGTGAAACAGGCAGAAGCGGGGCAAATGGAGTTCAGTGTGGATAAGCGTGAAGTGATGCACTTTGGGACAACTAATATGGAAAGACACTATACAATAAATGGCAACTGTAGGTGAGCAGAAATACACACATCCTTACAAGGTGACAGGACAAGATGATAAAGTGGTTAAAAAAGAACATTGGTTACTTAGGTTTATAAATAGAGGAATACAATAGAAATGCAAAGTCTTTTTACGTAGGCCAGCAGGCGAGAAACAGCTGTGGGATCTACCTCATCCCACTCCCTTCACCCCTTGGTCAAATAACCAAGCACCAGTCATGGGATGGGCTGAAACAAACAAGACATGGCCACAGGGTGAAGTGCCGGAGGGTGGCCGGTGCCTGTGGAATCCTCACCCCAGCATAGGTCAGTGCCTTCCGGAGGGAAGGGGTAATCCCAGCTGTTAGAGTACTGCGTGCATTTAAGGAGGGATATACTTGCATTGGAGGCTGTTCAGAGAAGGTTCCTGAGGTTGATTCCTGAGATGACGGGGTTGTCTTATGAAAAAAGTTTGGACCTGTACTCGTGGAGTTTAGACAAATGAGAGGTGATCTTATTAAACATATAAGATTCTGAGGGGGCTGACAGGGTAGATGCAGAGAGGATGTTTGCCCTCATGGGGGAATCGAGAACTAGAAGGCCTAGTTTCAGAATAAGTGGTCGCCCTTTTAAGACGGCGATGAGGAGGAATTTCTTCTGAGGGTTGTAAATCTGTGGAATTCTCTGCCTCAGAGCTGTGGGGGCTGGGTCATTGAATGTATTTAAGGTGGAGATGTACAGATTTTTGAATGATAAGTGAGTCAAGGGTTTATGGGGAGCGGGAACAAGAAGAACATAAGAAATAGGAGCAGGAGTCGGCCATAAGGCCCCTCGAGCCTGCTCCGCCATTCAACAAGATCGTGGCTGATCTGATCATGGACTCAGCTCCACTTCCCCGCCCGCGCAAGTGGCCAGAACTGGAGAAGCGCAGAGATCTCTGGGAGAGGGGGTGCGGGATTGTGGGGCTGAGAGATTAGAGATAGGGAGGGTCGAGGCCATGGAGTGATTGGAAAACAAAGTTGAGAATTTTAAAATGAAGGCGTTGCTTAACTGGGAATCGATGTAGGTCAGCAAGCACAGGGGTGATTGGTGAGTGGGACTTGGTGCGACTTAGGACACTGAGTTTTGAGTGAGCAAGTTTATCAAGGGTTGGAGACCGGCCAGGTGTGCATTGGAATAGTCGTGTCTGGATGGGTGCCGGTCTCTAAATTTAAAGGGGCCGCTCCCTACCACCCGTCTGCAGAATGGCGGCAGGTCGCTGGCATGTGGTTGGGTTTTTACTCTGTTATTCGTCTCTTGTCTTCTCAGTGCTCCGAGACTGGTGACCGACAGAGGCAGAATGGAGACCGACAATGGCGGACTGACTCGTCCGACGCCCGGGCACCGCTCCAGACTCGCCAACCTCGGCCTCGCCGAGCCGGCGAGACATCGACTCATCTTCCACAGCCCGGCCCTCTCGGCTGGGCAGCTGCTGACCCCGAGCATCAGCTTGGACAACAGGTTCCTGACCACCTCCTCTGGCAGTTGTACCACCTCCCTGGCCGTCTCCTCGACTCTTCCCCTCCACTTCAGCCAGTCCTTGAGCCCCAAGTTGCCCCAGACCCTCTGCCCTTTGACCTCCCTGCAATGGACCATCTGCCCTTTGACATCCTCTTCCCTGAAGAACAAGGTTGTCTCACCATCACCCTCAGCGGAGAGTGATCGCCAATCCCGGGCACCGACCATGGCCCCTTTCAGCACCGGACAATGGGTAAGAGAGTCATAGCATACATCATCAGGCAGGCTAGAGGGATGATTATAGAGAATAACAGATACCCGGGAGTGAGTTACAGGCTGGAATCTAATCGAGGGGTTCGGGGTGGGGGGGGGGAGGGTTTATATATAGAATAACAGATACCTGGGAGTGAGTTACAGGCTGGAATCTAATCGAGGGGTTCGGGGTGGGGGGAGGGGGGGAGGGTTTATATATAGAATAACAGATACCTGGGAGTGAGTTACAGGCTGGAATCAAATCGGGGGGTTTTCAACATAATTTACCAGCTGCAGTTTTTAATGTGTTTCTCTCTTTCAGGCAGCTGAGGACCTAACCGAGGTGACTGTGCTGATGCCCAGTTACAACCTGTCAGCGCAGGAATATGAGGATCTGGAGCAGGCACGAGGGGCACTGGTCGCTGAGGAGCTCCGTGATGTTCCCGAACCTTCACAGAACCAGGATGTCAAACTGCGAGAAAAGAAGGTAAGGGGAATAGTAATCTGGTCATCCGGAAGCCCACCTACCCACCCTCTCCCCGTATCCTCCAATCCCACCTTCTCCCCATATCCCTCAATCCCTCAATCCCACCCTCTCTCCGTATCCCTCAATTCCACCTTCTCACAGTATCCCTTAACCCTTTGTCTCTCTTAACAAACCCATCTACTTGCCCCTTGACCACGTTTATTATTTTGCCCATTTCAACGTCCTTCCCTGGGACTTATCCTGTGGCCGATGACCCTTTTTAGACCATGGGGCATAGTTTAAAAAAGTTAGAGCCAGACCTTTCAGGAGTGAAGTTAGGAGAAACAAAGGGTGGTAGAAGTTTGGAACTTTCTTCTTCAAAATTGATGCTAGATCAGTTATTAATTTTAAATCTCAGATTGACTGATTTTTGTCAACCAAAGGTATGAAGGGTTTGGGGCACAGGTGGAGTTGAGTCACAGATCAGCCATGACCTCATTGAATGGCAGAACAGGCTCGAGGGGCTAAATGGCCTACTCCTGTTCCTTTGTTCCTCCGATGTCCCTCCTCACTCCTAATGTCCTCCTCTGTAACCGGTGTCCCCTGAGCTTTCAACTGTGCACAGTCCATGACTTGTCTGGATTAGCTCAATCCAAATCCCTTTGTAATCTTCAGCACTTTGATTGTCCGTGTCAGCCGTGGCTCAGTGGGTAGCACACTTGCCTCTTAGTCAGAAGGTTGTAGGTTCAATCCCAATCCAGGGACATGAGTACAAAAATCTTGGCTGGCACTCCAGTGCAATGTTGAGGGAGTGCTGCACTGTCAGAGGGGCAGTACTGAGGGAGCGCTGCACTGTCGGAGGGGCAGTACTGAGGGAGCGCTGCACTGTCGGAGGGGCAGTACTGAGGGAGCGCTGCACTGTCGGAGGGGCGGTACTGAGGGAGCGCTGCACTGTCGGAGGGGCGGTACTGAGGGAGCGCTGCACTGTCGGAGGGGCAGTACTGAGGGAGCGCTGCACTGTCGGAGGGGCAGTATTGAGGGAGCGGTGCTGACTTTCGGATGAGACGTTAAACCGAGGCCCTGTCTGCCCCTTCAAGTGGATGTAAAAGATCCCATGGCACTATTTTGAAGAACAGCAGAGGAGTTCTCCCCAGTGTCCTGGCCAATATTTATCCTTCAATCAACAGAACAAAAAAACAGATTATCTGGTCATTATCACAATGCTGTTTATAGGAGCTTGCTTGTGTGCAAATAGGCTGCCACGTTTCCCACATTACAACAGTGACTACACTCCAGAAAGCACTACATTGGCTGTAAAGCACTTGGAGACGTCCGGTGGTCCTGAAAGGTGCTATATAAATCCAAGTCTTTTCTTTTTATTGGGTCACAAAGTTTCTGCTCTTCATAGAATCATACAGCACTGGAGGAGGAGGTCTCTCTGCCCCTGCACTTCTTTAATGTACCATTTAATTTATATTGCCAATCCCTGGATATACTTGCATCAAGGGAGTGCAACAAGGTTCACCAGACTGATTCCTGGGATGGGGGGATTGTCCTGTGGAGAAATTGAGTACACTAGGCCTACATTCTCTGGAGTTTAGAAGAATGAGAGGTGATCTCAATGAAACCTACAAAATGCTTACAGGGCTTGACAGGGTAGATGCAGGGAGGATGTTTCCTCTGGCTGAGGAGTCTAGAACCAGGGGTCACAGTCTCAGAATAAGGGGTCAGCCATTTAGGACTGATTAGGAGAAATGTCTTCATTCAGTGTGGTGAAACTCTGGAATTCTCTACCCCAGAGGGTTGTGGAGGCTCAAACATTGAGTATATTCAAGACAGAGGTCAATAGATTTTTGGATATCAAGGGATATGGGGATGGTGCAGGAAAGTGGGGTTGAGGTAGAAGATCAGCCATGATTTTATTGGATGGTGGAGCAGGCTCGAGGGCCCGAATGGCCTACTCCTGCTCCTATTTCTTATGTTCTTATCCCCCACCCTCTAATGCTGATGGCTCTTTTTTACCTTTGTTCCAGGAGACCCTTTTGAACGGGGTCTGCTGCTCCCTGATCGAAGGGGCCAATTTTACAGACACACAGAATCCCACTTGCCTCCACCTGCTGAGCCTGTGCCAGGAGATCGCGGACCAGGACCCCGAGTTCATCCTGAAGGTACAAGAGGAGTAGAATCTGGGAGAGATGAGCTGGAATGTTTAGGCCTTTGAATGTTGGAGGGAGATTTCCTGTGATGTCAGTCTCTGCCCAACTGTCCCACCTGGTGTGGTTTTCCGCACGGAGCAGCAAGTGGCCAAGGTTCCATCCCCACCCACTGCCGGAACCCAGTTAGATGCTAAAGTGTGAGAGAGGGGCCACCCCAAATACAGGAGCATGACCAAGATTGGAGGAATCTCCCCAGATACAGGAGTGTGAGGGGTTAGAGGGACCTCTGCAGATACAGGAGGGCAACAGAGGGACCTGCACAAATACAGAAGTGAGAGAGAGGGGCTAGATACATAAGAACATAAGAAATAGGAGTAGGCCACCTGGCCCCTCAAGCCTGCTCCACCATTTAATAAGATCATGGCTGATCTGATCATGGACTCAGCTCCACTTCCCTGCCCGCTCCCCATAACCCTTTATTCCCTTATCGCTCAAAAATCTGTCTACCTCCGCCTTAAATATATTCAATGACCCAGCCTTCCCAGCTCTCTGGGGCATAGAATTCCATAGATTTACAACCCTCAGAGAAGAAATTCCTCCTCATAGTTTTAAATGGGTGGCCCCTTATTCTTAGATTATGTCCTCTAGTTTTAGTTTCCCTTATGAGTGGAAATATCCTCTCTGCCTCCACCTTGTCAAGCCCACTCATTATCGTATATGTTTCGATAAGATCACCCCTCATTCTTCTGAACTCCAATGAGTATAGGCCCAACCTATTCAACCTACCCTCATAAGTCAACCCTCTCATCTCCAGAATCAATATAGTGAACCTTCACTGAACAGCCTCCAATGCAAGTATATCCTTCCTTTAAATACGGAGACCAAAACTGATCACAGAAACTTAAAAAATAGGAACAGTAGTCGGCCAGGCGGCCCTTTGAGTCTGCACCGCCATTCAAAATGATCATGGCTGATCCTCTATCTCAACACCATAGTCCTGCTTTTTCCCCCATACCCCTTGATGTCTTTCATTTCTAGAAATCTATCCATCTCCCTCATAAATATATTCAGTGACTTGGCCTCCACAGCCTTCTGTGGTGGAGAATTCCACAAGTTCACCAACCGCTGAGTGAAAAGATCTCTCCTCATCTCGGTCCTAAATTTCCTACCCCATATCGTGAGACTGTGACCCCTTGTTCTAGACTTCCCAGCCAGGGGAAACATCCTCCCCGCATCCAATCTATCCAACCCAGTCAGAATTTTATACGTTTCAATGAGATCCCCTCTCATTCTTCTAAACTGTAGTGAACACAGGCCTCGTCGACCCGATCTATCTTCATACGACAATCCAGCCATCCCAGGAATCAGTCTGGTGAACCTTCGCTGCACTCCCTCAATAGCAAGTATATCCTTTCTTGGGTAAGGAGACCAAAACTGCACACAATACTCCAGGTGCGGCCTCACCAAGGCCCTATATAACTGTAGTAAGACATCCTTGCTCCTGTACTCAAATCCTCTTGCAATGAAGGCCAACATACCATTTGCCTTCCTAACTGCTTGCTGCACCTGCATGTTTGCTTTCAATGACTGGTGCATAAGGACACCCAGGTCCCTCTGTACATCGACACTTCCCAAGCCATCACCATTTAAATATACTTTGTTCTTATATTTTTCCTACCAAGTGGATAACTTCACATTTATCCACGTTATACTGCATCTGCTTTGTGTTTGCCCACTCACTCAACCTATCTAAATCACTTTGCAGTGTCTTTGCATCCTCCTCACAACTCACAATCCCACCTAGTTTTGAGTCGTCAGCAAACTTGGAAATATTACATTTGGTTCCCTCATCCAAATCATTTTTACATGCACACATATATACACACACATACACACATATATACACATATACACACACACACACATACACACACATACACATCATTGTGAATAGCTGTGGCCCAAGCACTGATCCCTGTGGTACTAGTCACTGCCTGCCACCCCGAAAAAGACCCGTTTATTCCTACTCTTTCTTGTCAGTTAACCAATTTCTAATCCATGCCAATACATTACCCCCAATCCTATGTGCTTTAATTTTGCACACTAACCTGTTAAGTGGAATTTTATCAAAGGCCTTCTGAAAATCCAAATACACTACATCCACTGGTTCTCCCTTATCTATTCTATCAGTTACATTCTCAAAAAACTCCAGTAGGTTTGTCAAACATGATTTTCCTTTCATAAATCCATGCTGACTTTGTTTAATCCCGCTGATATTATCTAAGTGTGCAGTTATCACATCCTTTATAATGGACTCCAGCATTTTCCCTACTACTGATGTTAGGCTAACCGGTCTGTAGTTCCCTATTTTCTCTCTCCCTACTTTTTTAAATAGGGTTACATTTGCCACCCTCCAATCTGCAGGAATTGTTCCATAATTTATAGAATTTTGGAAGATGACAACCAATGCATCTACTATTTCCATGGCTACCGCTTTTTTAATACTCTGGGATGCAGATCATCAGGCCCTGGGGATTTATCTGCCTTTAGTCCCAATAGTTTCTCCAGCACTATTTTTTTACTAATAATCATTTCCTTTAATTCCTCTTGCTCACTGGACCCTTGGTTCCCAAGCATTTCTGGATGTTATTTGTGTCCTCTTCCGTGAAGACAGAACCGAAATATGTATTTAATTGTTGTGCCATTTCCTTGTTCCCCATTACAAATTCTCCCATTTCTGTCTGTAAAGGACCTACATTTGTCTTCACTAATCTTTTTTTTCTTTTTACATACTTGTGGAAACTTTTGCAGTCAGTTTTTATGTTCCTTGCAAGTTTACTCTCATACTCTCTCTCTTTTTCCCCTCAATCAATCTCTTGGTTCTTTTTTGCTGAATTCTCAACTGTTCCCAATCCTCAGGCTTGCTACTTTTTCTGGCAACTTTGTATAGCTCCTCTTTGGATCTAATACTATCCTTAATTTCTTTTGTGTAGCCATGGTTGGGCCACTTTTCCTTTGTGTTTTTACGCCAGAAAGGAATGTATAACTGTTGCAATTCATGCATTCGTTCCTTAAATATTAGCCATTGCCTATCCACCGTCATGCCTTTTAATGAATCTTCCCAATCTATCATAGCCAATTCATTCTTCATATATTCGTAGTTTCCTTTGTTTAGATTTAGGACCATAGTTTCAGATTGGACTACTTAATTTTCCATCTTAATAATTCAATCATGTTATGGTCACTCTTCCTAAAGGACCCCGCACAACAAGACTTAATTAACCCTTTCTCCTTACACAATACCCAATCTAGGATAACCTGTTCCCTAGTAGGCTCCTCAACATACTGGTCTTAAAAAACCATCTCGTACACACTCCAGGAATTCATCTGCCACAGTATTATTACTAATTTGGTTTGGCCAGTCTATATGTAGATTAAAGTCACTTATGTTTACTGTAGTATCCTTGCGATATGCATCTTTAATTCCCTGTTTGATGCCATCCCCTACACTACCACTACTGTTTGGAGGCCTATAGACAACTCCCACCAATGTTTTCTGCCCCTTGGTGCTCCTTAGCTCCACCCAGATTGATTCTACATCTTGACTTTCTGAGCCAATATCCTTTCTCACTATTGCTCTGATTTCATCCTCTGATTTCAATGCCACACTACCCCCTCTTCCTTTTTGCCTGTCCTTCCTAAATATCGAATATCCTTGGATATTCAGTTCCCAACCCTGGTCACCCTGCAACTATGTCTCCGTAATTGCAACTATATCATATCCGTTTACATCTATTTGCGCTGTTAATTACAAATGCTTCATGCATTCAGATACAATGCTTTTAAATTTGTCTCTTTAACATTATTAGTTTGTATTCTTACCTGGACCCTATTTGCTAGTGCATTCTTTTGTTTGTATGCTCTGTCCCTTCCTGATATAATCTGGTTATCCTTACTGCAATCACTTTCCTGCATTGCTTACTTTTCTTTTCTCTTTTAGCATTCTAGATTTCCCTCCACTGGGACCCCCCCCCCCCCCCCCCCTATTTAGTTTAAAGCCCTGTCTACTTCCCTAGTTACACCAGTTAGAACTCTGGTCCCCACGGAACAGCTCTCTTTCCTGAGTATTGGTGCCAGTGCCCCACGAATCGAAACCCTCTTCTCCCACACCAACCTCTGAGCCATGCATTCATCTCCCTGGATCTATTGACCTTATGCCAATTTGCTCGTGGCTCAGGTAATAATGCAGGTGGGTCTGCTTTTCAATTTAGTCCCTAGCTGTTCAAACTCTCTCAGCAGAACCTCTTTCTATGTCATTGGTACCTACGTGTACCACGACAATGGGATCCTCCCCCTCCAGCCCAGAGGATATGTCCTTTAACCTGGCACCGTGTAGGCATCACAGCCTTCGGGACACACGCTCTCAGCTGCAGAAAACCTTATCTACCCCTTATCTATACTGTCCCCTACTACAACCACCTGCCTCTTTACTCCCCCCACTTGAATGGCTTTCTGCCTTGGTCAGTCTGCTCATCCACCCCGCAGTCTACAATCACTACCAACCACTTGCCTGCCTTACCTGCGATTTCACACAGCAGAGTTCTCCTCACCCGGAGCTGTGCGATCTCCCTGGGACAGGCAAAAAAAACAGATTTAAAAACCCAGGCCAATTGGGGGAAAAATCTGGGAAAATTCCTCTCTGACCCAACCAGGCAATGGAAACTAGTCCAGGAGATCACACTGGCCATATGCTGTGCTCTGCTGTGGCCTTTATCCCCACTCTCGGGCCTTGGTCTGCTCCCACTCAGGTATGCTGCCAATCTGCGGAAAAAATTAGGAAAAACAAGGCAAAGCAACACCTCCCGCCTCCACTTCACTGAACTCTCCCACTTAGCAAACTCTTGTTATCTCACTCTGAGCTGATGCACTCAGTACTCCAGGTGTGGCCTCACCAATACCCTGTACAGTTATAGCAGGACTTCGCTGCTTTTATACTCTATCCCCCATTAAAGGCCAACATCCCATTTGCCTTCCTGATTACTTGCTGTACCTGCATACCAACTTTTTGTGTTTCAAGCACAAGGACCCCCAGGTCCCTCTGTATTGCAGCACTTTACAATTTTTCTCCATTTAAATTATAATTTGCTTTTCTATTTTTTTTCTGCCATCAGCAAACTTGGCTACATTACACTCTGTCTCTTCATCCAAGTCATTAATATAGACTTGGATGAAGGGACAGAGTGTAATGTAGCCAAGTTTTCTGATCCCTGGGGCACCCCTCTAGTCACTATTTGCCAACCGGAAAATGACCCATTTATCCCGATTCTCTGTTTTCTGTTAGTTAGTCAATCCTCTATCCATGCTAATATATTACCCCCAACCCATGAACTTTTATCTTGTGCAGTAACTTTTTATGTGGCACCTTATTGAATGCCTTCTGGAAATCCAAATATACCATATCCATTGGTCCACCCTGCTCATTACATCCTCAAAGAACTCCAGCAAATTTGTCAAACATGATTTCCCTTTCATGCTGACTCTGCTTGACTGTATTATGCTTTTCCAAATGTCCCGCTATTGCTTCCTTAATAATGGACTCCAACATTTTCCCAACCACAGATGTTAGGCTAACTGTTCTATAGTTTCCTGCTTTCTGTCTGCCTCCTTTTTAAAATAGGGACGTTACATTTGTGGTTTTCCAATCCGCTGGGACCGCCCTAGAATCCAGAGAATTTTGGTAGATTACAACCAATACATCCACTATCTCTGCAGCCACTTCTTTTAAGACCCGAGGATGTAAGCCATCAGGTCCAGGGGACGTGTGGGCCTTTAGTCCCATTATTTTACCGAGTTCTACTTCATTAGTGATCGTGATTGTATTAAGTTCCCCTCTCCCTATAGCCCTTGATTATCCACTGTTGGGATGTTTTTAGTGTCTTTTACCTTGAAGACCGATACAAAATATTTGTTCAACGTCTCTGCCATTTCCCTGTTCTCCATTATTAATTCCCCAGTCTCATCCTCTAGGGGACCAACATTTACTTTAGCCACTCTTTTCCTTTTTATGTACCTGTAGAAACTCTTACTATCTGTTTTAATATTTCGTGCTAATTTACTTTCATAGACTATCTTCCCTCTCGCTCTCATTTTTTTAGTCGTTCTTTGCTGGCTTTTAAAAGTTACCCAATCCTCTGGCCTCCCATTAGTTTTGGCCACCTTTATGCCCTTGTTTTCAATTTGATAACATCCCTTATTTCCTTAGTTAGCCACGAATGGTTATCCCTTCTCTTACAACCTTTCCTTCTCATTGGGATATATTTTTGTTGCAAGTTATGAAATATCCCTTTAAATGTCTGCCGCTGCTCATCAACCGTCCCACTCGTTAATCTATTTTCCCAGTCCACTTTAGCAACTCTGCCTTCATACCTTTGTAGTCTCATTTATTTAAGCTAAGGACACTGGTTTGAGATCCAACTTTCTCACCCTCCAACTGAATTTGAAATTCACCCATGTTATGGTCACTCATTCCTCGAAGATGCTTTACTTCAAGATCTTTTATTAATCCTGTCTCATTACACAGTACCAGATCTAAGATAGCCTGCCCCCTGGTTGGTTCCGCAATGTACTGTTCAAGGAAACTATCCCAGATACACTATATGAACTCTTCCTCAAGGCTACCCTGGCCAATTTACTTTGTCCATTCAATATGAAGGTTAAAATCTCCCAAGATTATTACCGCTCCTTTTTTTTTTTTTACAAGCCTCCATTATTTATTGATTTATACTCCGTCCAACAGTGTAGCTACCATTAGGGGACCTATAGACTATGCCCACCAGCAACTTTTCCCCCTTATTATTCCTTATCTCCACCCAAATTGATTCAACATCTTGATCTTCTGAGCCAATATCGTTCCTCACTAACGCACTGATCCCATCCTTTATTAACAGTGCTACCCCACTTCCTTTTCCTTTCTCTTTGTCCTTCCAAATTGTCAAATACCCCTCTATATTTAATTCCCAGTCCTGGTCACCTTGCAATCACGTCTCTAATGGCTATCAGATCATACCCATTTGTATCTATTTGTGCCGACAGCTCATCTATTTTGTTACGAAAACTACATGCATTCAGATAAAGAACATTTAAATTTATTTTTCCTGCTTTGACCCCACTTTCTGATTCATCTTTATATTTATACATTCTGTCCATTCCTGGCACGCTCTGGTTTTCATTTCCCCCAGTGCTCCCCTGCTCTATTGCCTTCTACTTATTCTTTGACTTTTTAAATTTTCGCTCACCTGAATCCTCTCAGCACCGCCCCCCCTCCCCCGGCCCACTAATTCATTTAAAGCCCTCTCTACAGCTCTAGTTATTTGCTTCACCAAGACCCTAGTCCCAGCACGGTCTAAGTAGAGTCTGTCTGAACGGAACAGCTCCCTTTTGCCCCAGTACTGGTGCCAGTGACCCATGAACCAAAACCCATTTTCCCCACACCAGTCTTTGAGCCACGTGTTTAACTCTCTGATCTTGTTTGCCCCATGCAAATTTGCTCGTGGCTCAGGTAGTAATCCAGAGGTTATTACCTTTTATGGTTCTGCTTTTTAATTTGGTCCTTAGCTGCTCATAATTCCTCAGCAGAACTTCTTTCTTTCTCACAGGAGTGTAAGATGAGTCTATGTGGGTAGAGCTGCGAAATACCAAAGGGCAGAGAATGTACAATAAGGGTTACAGCAGTTATCATGGGTGACTTTAATCTACATATAGATTGGGCTAACCAAACTGGTAGCAGTACTGTGGAGGATTGTTTTCTAGACCAATATGTCGAGGCACCAACTAGAGAGCTGGCCATCCTACACTGGGTGTTGTGTAATGAGAGGGGATTAATTAGCAATCTGGTCATGTGAGGCCCCTTGGGGAAGAGTGACCATATGGTAGAATTCTTCATTAAGATGGAGAGTGACAGTTAATTCAGAGACTAGGGTCCTGAACTTCAAGAAAGGTAACTTCGATGGTATGAGACGTAAATTGGCTAGGATAGACTGGCGAATGATACTTAAAGGGCTGATGGTGGATAGGCAACGGCAGACATTTAAAAATCACATGGATGAACTACAACAATTGTACATCCCTGTCTGGCATAAAAATAAAAAGGGGAAGGTGGCTCAACCATGGCTAACGAGAAATTAGGGATAGTGTTAAATCCAAGGAAGAGACATACAAGTTGGCCAGAAAAAGCAGGAAACCTGAGAACTGGAAGAAATTCAGCAGAAGAGGACTAAGGGTTTAATTAGGAGGGGGGAAATAGAGTACAAGCGGAAGCTTGCAGGGAACATAAGAACTGACTGCAAAAGTTTCTATAGATATGTGAAGAGAAAAAGATTAGTGAAGACTAATGTAGGTTCCTTGCAGTCAGAATCAGGTGAATTCATAATGGGGAACAAGGAAATGGCAGACCAATTGAACAAATACTTTGGTTCTGTCTTCACCAAGGAAGACAAAAATAACCTCCTGAAAATACTAGGGGACCAAGGGTCTAGCGAGAAGGAGGAACTGAAGGGAATCCTTATTAGTCAGGAAATTGTGTTGGGGAAATTGATGGGATTGAAGGCTGATAAATCCCCAGGGCCTGATAGTCTGCATGCCAGAGTACTTAAGGAAGTGGTTCTAGAAATAGTGGATGCATTGATGGTCATTTTCCAACATTCTATAGACTCTGGATCAGTTCCTATGGATTGGAGGATAGCTAATGTAACCCCACTTTTTAAAAAAGGAGGGAGAGAGAAAACAGGGAATTATAGACCGGTTAGCCTGACATCGGTGGTGGGGAAAATGTTGAAATCATTTATTAAAGATGTAATAGTAGCACATTTGGAAAGCAGTGACAGGATCGGTCCAAGTCAGCATGGATTTATGAAGGGGAAATCATGCTTGACAAATCTTCTAGAATTTTTTGAGGATGTAACTAGTAGAGTGGAGAACCAGTGGATGTGGTGTATTTGGATTTTCAAAAGGCTTTTGACAAGGTCCCACAACAAGAGATTAGTGTGCAAAATTAAAGCACATGGTATTGGGGGTAATGTATTGATGTGGATAGAGAACTGGTTGACAGACAGGAAGCAAAGAATAGGAATAAATGGGTCCTTTTCAGACTGGCAGGCAGTGACTAGTGGGGTACCGCAAGGTTCAGTGCTGGAACCCCAGCTATTTACAATATACATTAATGACTTAGAGAAAGGAATTGAATGTAATATCTCCAAGTTTGCAGCTGACACTAAGCTGGATGGCAGTGTGAGCTGTGAGGAGGATGCTAAGAGGCTGCAGGGTGACTTGGACAGGTTAGGTGAGTGGGCAAATGCACGGCAGATGCAGTATAATGTAGATAAATGTGATGTTATCCACTTTGGTGCAAAAACAGGAATGCAGAATATTATCTGTACGGTGACTGATTAGGAAAAGGGGAGGTGCAACGAGACCTGGGTGTCATGGTACATCAGTCATTGAAAGTTGGCATGCAGGTACCGCAGGCGGTGAAGATGGCAAATGGCATGTTGGCCTTCATAGCAAGAGGATTTGAGTATAGGAGCAGGGAGGTCTTACTGCAGTTGTACAGGGCCTTAGTGAGGCCACACCTTGAATATTGCGTACAGTTTTGACCTCCTAATCTGAGGAAGGACATTCTTGCAATTGAGGGAGTGCAGCGAAGGTTCACCAGACTGATTCCAGGATGGCAGGACTGACATATGAAGAAAGACTGGATCGACTAGGCTTATATTCACTGGAATTTAGAAGAATGAGAGGGGATCTCATAGAAACTTAAAATTCTGATGGGATTGGACAGGTTAGATGCAGGAAGAATGTTCCCGATGTTTGGGAAGTCCAGAACCAGGGGTCACCGTCTAAGGATAAGGGGCAAGCCATTTAGGACCGAGCTGAGGAGAAACTTCTTCACTCAGAATTATGAACCTGTAGAATTCTCTTCCGCAAAAAGTTGTTGAGACCAGTTGGTTAGATATATTCAAAAGGGAATTCGATGTGGCTCTTACGGCTGAAGGGATCAAGGGGTAATGAGAGAAAGCAGGAATGGGGTACTGAAGTTGCATGATCAGCCATAATCATATTGAATGGTGGTGCAGGCTCGAAGGGCCAAATGGCCTACTCCTGCACCTATTTTCTATGTTCGAGGGGTCTCCCTAGGTACAGGAGTGTGTGAGAGTAGTTAGAGTGGAGATTCCAGATACAGGAGTGTGAGAGGGATTGGAGGGTCCTCCTCAGATATAGGAATGTGCGAGACGGGTTAGAGGGGCCTCCCTAGATACAGGAGTGTGAAAGAGGTTGGAAGGACCTCCCTAGATACAGGAGTGTGTATGAGAGGGGTTAGAGGGATCTCTCAGGTACAGGAGTGTGAGAGATGGGTCAGAGGAACCTCCCCAAATATGTCTGAAACAAACTGGAATGTTGAACAATGTTGAGGGGTAAAAGGAGATGAATGGTGGTGAGGTAAATGTGGATGTATTGGTGAGGTGAGAAAAGAAATAAAATATCTTGTTTCTTTTGCACCTTTCATGACCTTCAGGTTTTGCAGCCAATGAAGCACTTTTGAAGTATAGTCACTGTGGAACTGTAGGAAACAGCGCCGCCAGTTTCTGTACAGCAAGATCCCACAAACAGCAATGTGATAATGAGCTGTTAATCTCTGTTTTTAGCAATGTTGCTTGGGTCATAAATATTGGGCCCAGGGAGAACTCCCTCCTGCTCTTCTTCCAATAGTGGCTGGGAGACCTTTTACATCCACCTGAGAGGGCAGACTGGGCCTCGGTTTAAAATCTCATCAGAAAGACGGCACCTCCGACAGTGCAGCACTCCTTCAGTACTGGCACCGGGAGTGTCAGCCTAGATTTTTGTGCTCCAACTCCTGGAGTGGGACTTGAACCCACAACCTTTTGACTCGGACGTGAGTGTGCTACCCACTGAGCCGCAGCTACAGTTGTAACTCGGAGTTTAAAGAATGGCCAAGGGCGGCAGAAGACCACGGTGGCTTGTTTGAAGCATTATAATCCTGCTGCGTGACTGCCCCCTCCCTGCCCCGAAACTCCTGCTGCCAGTACTGATCTGTCGGAGGTGGCATCTTTCTGACGTGACCTTCGAACCAAAGCCCTGTCTGCCCTTTCTGGTACGACACAGAAGGAGGGCATTCGGCACATCGTATCCATGCTGGTCAAAAAAGAGCTCCCAGCCTAATCCCACCTTTCAGCACTCGGTTCTGTAGCCCTGTAGGTTACGGCTCTTTAAATGCACATCTGAGTATTTTTAAATGTGTTGGCCCTGGATTCTGAGGCTCGAGTCCCTCGAGTGGGATTCGAACCCACGACCCTCTGACTCCGAGAAAGTGAGACCGACTGGTGCCGAGCTTTGGTTTTAAATGTCGGTGTCTGTGGGAGGGAGGGGCGCAGCCCACCAAGGGGTCATTCTCTCCCACACAATGTTCGTGGCGGGGGCTTCCCCCAGCCTCTGATACCCGGTACTGACATGTTTCTCTTCTCCCAGGTCGCTCTGTACACCCGGCAGGAGCTGAACATCCGCAGCACCGCCAACTTCCTGCTGGCCCTGAGCGCCCGGCTCCCCCCGTGCCGGCCCCACCTGCGGCGCTACTTCTGCCGGGCCGTGCGGCTGCCCTCCGACTGGACTGAGGTGCCGAGGATATACCAGGTACACTGCGGGGGGGGCGGGGGGAATATACCAGGTACACTGGGGGGCGGGAAGGGGGGGATATACCAGGTGCACTGCGGGGGTGGGGGGATATACCAGGTACACTGCGGGGGTGGGGGGATATACCAGGTGCACTGGGGGAGGTGGGGCGGAAGATACCAGGTACACTGGGGGGGGTGGGGGGGAATATACCAGGTACACTGCGGGGGGGTGGGGGGAGAGATACCAGGTATACTGGGGGGCGGTGGGGGGATATACCAGGTACACTGCGGGGGGGGGTGGGGGGAATATACCAGGTACACTGGGGGGCGGGAAGGGGGGGATATACCAGGTGCATTGGGGGAGGTGGGGCGGAAGATACCAGGTACACTGGGGGGGGAAGGGGGGGATATACCAGGTACACTGCGGGGGGAGAGATACCAGGTACACTGGGGGAATATGCAAGGTAAATGTTGGAGAGAATCGAGCTGCGATCTGCGTCCCTTATCTCAAGGGCGCAGTGTTTTTGAGGTGGGAGGGATAATGTGCTGAGACAATGTGTAAATATTTAGCCGATGGCTCCGTCCCACCACCTTTTCCCTGAGCGCTCCTTTTAATCTTTTCTTTTCCTTCCTTTGTCCCTGCCCCCCAGAGTCTGATGGAGAGCAGCAGGAAGGTGGCTCCCTACCCCTCCTGCCTGCGCCAGGCGCTGGCCGACAGCTTCAAGCTCTTCGACGAGTACCAGCTGGCCAAGTACAACACCAGAAAGCAGCGCTGCAAGGCTGGCCTGAGGAGGCAGAGAAGGGTGAGTATGTTCCACAGTCCAGAGAAAAACCTCCCGGTTAAACTCAAAGGCTGTGGGGATCCAGGGAAGGAAAAAGTGGGCGTAAGGTTCAAACATGAGGCTGATTTTCCAGACTAGAAACTGTGGAGGAGCAGCGGGATTTGGGTGTCCAGGTACGCACATCATTTATAGCCAGTAGACAGGTATAAAGGGCAATCACTCGGGCTAATGGAGTTGACAGCCTTATCTCGAGGGGGCTGGAATACAAAGGGGAGGAAGTTATGCTTCAGTTGTACAGAGCTCTGGTTAGACTACATCTGGAGCACTGCAGTCAGTTCAGGAAGGAGATAGTGGCCTTTTGGAGGGGATGCGCACAGATTCACCAGAATGATATCAGGGCTAAAGGGGTTAAATTATGTGGACAGGTTGCGTAGACTAGGCTTGTATTTGTTTGAGCTTAGAAGGTTGAAGGGAGATCTAATTGAGGTGTTAAAAATGTTGAAAGGGATTCAATAGGATAGACAGAGAGAAACTATTTCCTCTGATGGGTGTTCAGGAGTGGAATCGGGAAGCATTTTTTACCCAAAGGGCAGTGGAAATCTGGAACACTCTTTTCCCCCCAAAAGGCTGTGGATGCTGAAGGTCGACTGGAGCTTTCAAGTCTGCAATTGATAGATTTTTGTTGGGCAAGGGTCGAGGGATATGGAGCAAAGGCGGATAAATGGAGTTGGAGTACATATTAGCCATGATCTAATTGAATGAGTAAACAGGCTCAAGGGTCTGAATGGCCTCCTCCTGTTCCTATGGTCCTGTATCACTGTCTGTTCTCTGTCTTTTAGATCCAGAAATTGCCACCTGATTCAGTCATTACCAAGTGGTCTGATTATCTGTCCATCGCAAAGAGTGATACACACCTTGTAAGTACCTCAAAACTGGAATATTAACCCGACTGGAGTAAAGCTTTGCCTGTCCTATAATAAAAACGTTATCACTGATATATCCTCACTGCTTTCCTCTCTCAGCCTCTGCACTGAGTGACTTCTCATCCTCGGTGATTTCAACCTCCATCTCAATTCATCATGCTCTCTCTCCTCTGAGTTCACTATCCTCCTGTCCTCCCTTAATCTCTCCCTCCATGTGAACTCCTCAACCTATACTCACGCCCTCCCCCTTGACCTTGCCATCTCTCGTGGCCTCGATATTCCTACCGTGTCAATTACAGATAAGGCCATCTCTGACCATTTCCTTGTATCGCTCTCCACCCACATGCCCCGTCCCCCACCAAAATCTACTTCCTTCTGCATCCTCCCCTGGAAAAAACTCTCTCCAAACTCTCTCATAGCTGCACTTACCAACTCCAAACTGTCCAGCCTTTGGCCCTCCTTTCACCATGACATTTCTGCAGCCACCGATCTGCTCACCCGCACCCTCACTACCACCTTTGATGCCCTAGTCCCTATTATTACTCTTTCTCACCCTGGCCGTTCCCCTGGTACAGCCCTTATCTGCGCTCCCTCAAGTCCAAGGGGCACAGACTTGAACGGATGTGGCGGACAAGTGGTTTAGTCATTCACCTCCAGATCTGGCTCGACCACATAAAACATTCTCTGGTCCTACTCTTGTCTGCAAAAACTGTTCACTGTTCCAGGGTCATTCTGGAATGCAAAGATAACCCTCAGCTACTATTCTCTACTGCTAACCGTCTCCTTAAACCCCTCTCCCCTGTCTCTATCACACTTGCCTCCAACAACAAGTGTGAGGAGCTCATGGACTTCTTTGTCTCAAAGATTGAGACCATCTGATCGTCTGCCTCTTCCAGTTCCCATCCTTCCCCAACCCCGTGGGGGCAATGTTCCTCTGAGGTTCCCCTTGCCTTAGTTCTAAACTCACATCTTTCTCTAGTTTCTCTCTGATCTCCCCTTGACCTCTCCATGCTTATCATGTCCATGAGACCCACTTCCTGCTCCCTTGACCCTATTCCCACTAAACTGCTGATCACACAACTTCCTGTTTTGGCTCCCATGTTAGCTGACATTGACGGTTCTCTCTCCTCGGGTACTACCCCTTCGCTTTCAAATCTGCTGTCATCACCCCTCTGAAAAAAGCAACTCTTGACCTCACTATGCTTGTTAGCTGCCGCCCCATCTCCAACCTCTCTTTCCTCAAGTCCTTGAATGTGTTGTCGCCTCCCAAATCCGTGACTATCTTTCCCGGAATTCCATGTTTGAATCCCTTCAATCTGGTTTCCACCCTTGCCACAGTACTGAAACTGCTCTCACAAAAGTCACAAATGACATTCTTTGTAACTGTGACAAAGGTAAACTATCCCTCCTTGACCTGTCTGCAATCTTTGACACCGTTGACTACTCCATCCTCCTCCAAAGCCTCTCCACCATCGTCCAGCTGGGTGGGGCTCCACTCGACTGGTTCCACTCCTATCTATCTAATCATAACCAGAAAATCTCCTGCAATGGCTTCTCTTCCCGCACCCGCATCATTACCTCTGGTGTTCCCCAAGGATCTATCCTTGGTCCCCTCCTATTTCTCATCTATTGCCCCTTGGTGATGTCATCCGAAAACACGGAGTCAGGTTCCACATGTACGCTGACGACACCCAGCTCTACCTCTCGACCACTTCTCTCGACCCCTCCATGGTCTCTAAATTGTGAGACTGCTTGTCTGACATCTAGTACTGGATGTCAGTACTAGAAATGTTATCCAATTAAATATTGGAAAGACCGAAGCCATTGTCTTTGGTCCACGCCACAAACTGTTCCTCAGCCACTGACTCCATACTTCTCCCTAGCATCTATCTGAGGCTAAACCAGACTGTTCGCAACATAGGCATCATATTTGACCCTGAAATGAGCTACCAGCCACATATCCATGGCATAACTAAAACTGCCTATTTCTGCCTCCGTAACATTGCCCGCCTCTACCCCGCCTTAGCTCTTCTGCTGCTGAAACCCTCATCCATGCCTTTGTTAACTCTAGAATTGACTAATGCAATGCATGTTTGGCTGGGCTCCCATGTTCTACCCTACGTAAACTTGAGGTCATCCAAAAGTCGTCCCATGTCCTAACTTGCACCAAGTCAGGATCACCCATCACCCATCACCCCTGTGCTTGCTGACCTACATTGGCTCCCTGTTGAGCAACGCCTCGATTTCAAAATCCCAATAACTTGCTCCGGGGACAGTGGTAGGTGGGGAGTTTGACTGGGGCGGTACACCTGACCCACTGTAACGCAGGTGTCCTAAGGCGAGCTCCGGGAGGACTGAAACCTCCCGTGGAGCAGAAGGACTCGGGTACAGCAGAGGAACGGGAAGGTTGGGGCGGAGAAGCGGCGAGAGATCAAGGCAGAAATGCGGCAAATGATCGGGGCGGAGGAGTGGTGAGAGATCGCGGCTGAGATTCGGCGAGTGATCGTGGCAGAGGCAGAGAGAATGTTTGGGGCAGAGGTGCGACAAATGTTTATGATGGAGGAGCGGCGAGATATCGTGGCAGAGGCGTGGCAAATGAGGGTACAGGGCCCAGAAGAGCCAAGGGCCCAGGGGCAGCACTGGCCAGCCCGCACTGCAATGTGTGTGTGCACTAGTTCCGTGCAGCAGAGCAGGTCTCCAGTCGTCCTGGTTAACCCTTGCCACTGGATAAAGACCTAGCTCTATCAAGCCCGTGTGGTGGCTGATGTGCAATAGTCACCACACGTTAAAACAATCCACACACAGGCATCTTCCACCCCTGGAATTCAGGACTGGAATAGAAACATAGAAACATAGAAAATAGGTGCAGGAGCAGGCCATTCAGCCCTTCTAGCCTGCACCGCCATTCAATGAGTTCATGGCTGAACATGAAACTTCAGTACCCCCTTCCTGCTTTCTCGCCATAACCCTTGATCCCCCGAGTAGTAAGGACTTCATCTAACTCCCTTTTGAATATATTTAGTGAATTGGCCTCAACTACTTTCTGTGGTAGAGAATTCCACAGGTTCACCACTCTCTGGGTGAAGAAGTTTCTCCTCATCTCGGTCCTAAATGGCTTACCCCTTATCCTCAGACTGTGACCCCTGGTTCTGGACCTCCCCAACATTGGGAACATTCTTTCTGCATCTAACCTGTCTAAACCCGTCAGAATTTTAAACGTTTCTATGAGGTCCCCTCTCATTCTTCTGAACTCCAGTGAATACAAGCCCAATTGATCCAATCTTTCTTGATAGGTCAGTCCCGCCATCCCGGGAATCAGTCTGGTGAACCTTCGCTGCACTCCCTCAATAGCAAGAATGTCCTTCCTCAAGTTAGGAGACCAAAACTGTACACAATACTCCAGGTGTGGCCTCACCAAGGCCCTGTACAACTGTAGCAACACCTCCCTGCCCCTGTATTCAAATCCCCTCGCTATGAAGGCCAACATGCCATTTGCTTTCTTAACCGCCTGCTGTACCTGCATGCCAACCTTCAATGACTGATGTACCATGACACCCAGGTCTCGTTGCACCTTCCCTTTTCCTAATCTGTCACCATTCAGATAATAGTCTGTCTCTCTGTTTTTACCACCAAAGTGGATAACCTCACATTTATCCACATTATACTTCATCTGCCATGCATTTGCCCACTCACCTAACCTATCCAAGTCACTCTGCAGCCTAATAGCATCCTCCTCGCAGCTCACACTGCCACCCAACTTAGTATCATCCGCAAATTTGGAGATACTGCATTTAATCCCCTCGTCTAAATCATTAATGTACAATGTAAACAGCTGGGGCCCCAGCACAGAACCTTGCGGCACTCCACTAGTCACTGCCTGCCATTCTGAAAAGTACCCGTTTACTCCTACTCTTTGCTTCCTGTCTGACAACCAGTTCTCAATCCACGTCAGCACACTACCCCCAATCCCATGTGCTTTAACTTTGCACATTAATCTCTTGTGTGGGACCTTGTCGAAAGCCTTCTGAAAGTCCAAATATACCACATCAACTGGTTCTCCTTTGTCCACTTTACTGGAAACATCCTCAAAAAATTCCAGAAGATTTGTCAAGCATGATTTCCCTTTCACAAATCCATGCTGACTTCGACCTATCATGTCACCATTTTCCAGATGCACTGCTATGACATCCTTAATAATTGATTCCATCATTTTACCCACTACTGAGGTCAGGCTGACCGGTCTATAATTCCCTGTTTTCTCTCTCCCTCCTTTTTTAAAAAGTGGGGTTACATTGGCTACCCTCCACTCCATAGGAACTGATCCAGAGTCAATGGAATGTTGGAAAATGACTGTCAATGCATCCGCTATTTCCAAGGCCACCTCCTTAAGTACTCTAGGATGCAGGCCATCAGGCCCTGGGGATTTATCGGCCTTCAATCCCATCAATTTCCCCAACACAATTTCCCGACTAATAAAGATTTCCCTCAGTTCCTCTTCCTTACTAGACCCTCTGACCCCTTTTATATCCGGAAGGTTGTTTGTATCCTCCTTAGTGAATACCGAACCAAAGTACTTGTTCAATTGATCCGCCATTTCTTTGTTCCCCGTTATGACTTCCCCTGATTCTGACTGCAGGGGACCTACGTTTGTCTTCACCAACCTTTTTCTCTTTACATACCTATAGAAACTTTTGCAATCCGCCTTAATGTTCCCTGCAAGCTTCTTCTCGTACTCCATTTTCCCTGTCCTAATCAAACCCTTTGTCCTCCTCTGCTGAGTTCTAAATTTCTCCCAGTCCCCAGGTTCGCTGCTATTTCTGGCCAATTTGTATGCCACTTCCTTGGCTTTAATACTATCCCTGATTTCCCTAGATAGCCACGGTTGAGCCACCTTCCCCTTTTTATTTTTACGCCAGACAGGAATGTACAATTGTTGTACTTCATCCATGCGGTCTCTAAATGTCTGCCATTGCCCATCCACAGTCAACCCCCTAAGTATCATTCGCCAATCTATCCTAGCCAATTCACGCCTCATACCTTCAAAGTTACCCTTCTTTAAGTTCTGGACCATGGTCTCTGAAATTACTGTTTCATTCTCCATCCTAATGCAGAATTCCACCATATTATGGTCACTCTTCCCCAAGGGGCCTCGCACAATGAGATTGCTAATTAATCCTCTCTCATTACACAACACCCAGTCTAAGATGGCCTCCCCCCTAGTTGGTTCCTCAACATATTGGTCTAGAAAACCATCCCTTATGCACTCCAGGAAATCCTCCTCCACCGTATTGCTTCCAGTTTGGCTAGCCCAATCTATGTGCATATTAAAGTCACCCATTATAACTGCTACACCTTTATTGCATGCACCCCTAATTTCCTGTTTGATGCCCTCCCCAACATCCCTACTACTGTTTGGAGGTCTGTACACAACTCCTACTAACGTTTTTTGCCCTTTGGTGTTCTGCAGCTCTACCCATATAGATTCCACATCATCCAAGCTAATGTCTTTCCTAACTATTGCATTAATCTCCTCTTTAACCAGCAATGCTACCCCACCTCCTTTTCCTTTTATTCTATCCTTCCTGAATGTTGAATACCCCTGAATGTTGAGTTCCCAGCCCTGATCATCCTGGAGCCACGTCTCCGTAATCCCAATCACATCATATTTGTTAACATCTATTTGCACAATTAATTCATCCACCTTATTGCGGATACTCCTTGCATTAAGACACAAAGCCTTCAGGCTTGTTTTATTAACACCCTTTGTCCTTTTAGAATTTTGCTGTACAGTGGCCCTTTTTGTTCTTTGCCTTGGGTTTCTCTGCCCTACACTTTTCCTCATCTCCTTTCTGTCTTTTGCTTTTGGCTCCTTTTTGTTTCCCTCTGTCTCCCTGCATTGGTTCCCATCCCCCTGCCATATTAGTTTAAATCCTCCCCAACAGCACTAGCAAACACTCCCCCTAGGACATTGGTTCCAGTTCTGCCCAGGTGCAGACCGTCCGGTTTGTACTGGTCCCACCTCCCCCAGAACCGGTCCCAATGCCCCAGGAATTTGAATCCCTCCCTGCTGCACCACTGCTCAAGCCACGTATTCATCTGCGCTATCCTGCGATTCCTACTCTGACTATCACGTGGCACTGGTAGCAATCCCGAGATTACTACTTTTGAGGTCCTACTTTTTAATTTAGCTCCTAGCTCCTTAAATTCGTTTCGTAGGACCTCATCCCTTTTTTTATTGGGTCCTTCATTGAAACATCTGCGAACTCATCCCTTTTGGTGTGAAAGCAAGTCATCCTCGTCCGAGGGACTACCTATGATGATGATGAATCTCTTTCAGCGCCTCAACCCTGCAAGATGTCTGCGCTCCTCTAATTCTGTCTCTTGTGTATCCCTGATTATAATCATTCATCCATCGGTGGCCGGGCCCTAAGCGCTGGAACTCTCTCTCTCTCTCTCTCTCTAAACCTCTCTGCCTCACTATCTCTCTTTCTTCCTTTAAGAGGCTCCTTAAAACCTACCTCTTTAACTAAGCTTTTGGTCACCTGCTGTCATTTCTTTTTTATGGCTCGGTGTCTGATTTGTCTTATAACACTACTGTGAAGCACCTTGGGATGCTTTACTACATTCTAGGTGCTATATAAATAAAAGTTGTTGTCTGTCCTCACTGCTCTGTCCAGTGCACCTCTCTACTCGTGATTCCTCCAAATTCCCCATCCCACTCATTCTCTCCTCCCAGAGTCCTCACTCTTTCTTACACTAATTCATTCTTTCTTAGGAACCTGAAAAAGTGCAAGTGGTTGTGTCCATTGGGATTATGTACAAAGGGAAGGGGGATGTTTCATGGGACTGTGTATTGGGAGCAAAAGGGAAGCGGTTGGGTCCATTGGGATTGTGTACAGTGGGAGTGAATTTGAAGGGATTGGGTTATTGGGATTGTACAGTGGGAGTGAATTGGAAGGGATTGGGTTATTGGGATTGTACAATGGGAGTGAATGGGAAGGGATTGGGTTATTGGGATTGTGTACAGTGGGAGTGAATGGGAAGGGATTGGGTTATTGGGATTGTACAGTGGGAGTGAATGGGAAGGGATTGGGTTATTGGCATTGTGTGCAGTGGGAGTGAATGGGAAGGGATTGGGTTATTGGGATTGTGTACAGTGGGAGTGAATGGGAAGGGATTGGGTTATTGGGATTGTGTACAGTGGGAGTGAATGGGAAGGGGTTGGGTTATTGGAATTGTACAATGGGAGTGAATGGGAAGGGATTGGGTTATTGGGATTGTGTACAGTGGGAGTGAATGGGAAGGGATTGGGATTATGTACAGTGGGAAGGGGTTGGTCCGTGTTAACTTCACATTGGGTTGATTCCTGGCCTCACGTGGAATGTTAGCTGATGCATGACAAAGGTTTGAACTGTTGCTCCTGTCTCAGGTTGCTGAATCTTCTCCGGCTCTGAAGGAGGACAAGGCAAAGGTGATCGACCAATTCTCTCTGAAGAAGCTGATCCGCTGGCTCCATCTGAAGGAGCCGGCCTATCACATCATGTGCCTGTTGGGTCGAAGGTGAGAGTGGATCACAGGCGGGAGAGGGGTGGGTCACACTCCTGACGGCGAAGCCCCTTGGTTGCTAATTGGTTGATGGCTCCACCTTGCGGCAGCCAATCAGTGATGGCGGTTTGAAACCCTTAACCTTTCAGAGACGTGAGTGCAGGTGATGTGTGCCTAGAGTCTACCCTCCGAGAGAGAGGGGAGGTCTTGCGAAGTGAGCTTTGCCAATGGGCATGCCCTGTTTAAGGAGGCTTTCACCATCTGGGCCTGTGCATTGGTTGATCTGATGCTCTTCAAAGATGGAGGATGCCAACGCTGGAAAATTGACGTGCATTTCCCCTTGGCAGGGCAGCCGGAGTCGATGATGGCCAATATGTGGTGATTTGGTTAGGTCAAAATCCGGAGCACTGTGTCCAGTTCTGCCACCCTCACTAAGGAATAAGGCTTATGGTCAGGACGGTTGGAAAAAGCATGACAGCAGTACAAGGAGACAACAACTTGCATTTATACAGAGCATTTAATGTCCTAAAATGTCCCAAGAAGCATCACGTGAGCGATATCAAACAGAAATAGACTCCAAGCCACTTGAGATATTAGGAGAGGTAACTGAAATCTTGGTCAAAGAGGTAGGTGTTAAGGAGGGTCTTAAAGGCGGAGAATCGTTAGGTGGGAATTCCAGAGCTTGGGGTCGAAGCAGCTGCAAATGGTGGAGCAATTAAATTTGGGATTGTGCAAGAGGGAGACCTGGGTATAAGCTGCGAAGAACAATATGTTTAGGTGGGACTGAAGTGAAACATTAGAGAGGGTGATCCGATTCTGAAATAGCTTGTTGGGGAAGATTGGGCTTTGGTCTCTTCAAAGTTAACTTCGTGAAGTATTTTGAACAAAAATAATGAGTCATTGTTGAGCTTTTCTGTTCTTTCCTTCACTACCAACTGTCTCCTTAAACACTAATAAATCTAATGGGGAATTCAGGAGAAACCTCTTTACCCAGAGAGTGGTGAGAATGAGGAGCTCGCTATCACAAAGGAGTAGTTCAGGCGAATAGCATCGATGCATTTAAGAGGAGGCTAGATAAGTACGTGAGGGAGAAAGGAATAGAAGGATATTCTGATGGGGTGAGGTGAAATAAGGTCTTACGAGGCTCCTGTGGAGCAGTAACACCAGCATTGGGCCGAATGGCCTGTTTCTGTGCTTACATTCTATGTAAACCTCACTCATCTGTCCCCTGCACACTCTCCAACAACAACTGCTCCCTCTACACTGTCCCATCAAACACTCCAGGGCAGGTTCAGCACGGGTCAGATACAGAGTAAAGCTCCCTCCCTCTACACTGTCCCATCAAACACTCCCAGGGCAGGTACAGCACAGGTTAGAAACACTGTCCCAGGTATCATCTTAGCCCCCACCTTCAAGTTTTCCCTTCTCATCCCCTTGCATTCTAACTGAATTTTCCTGTACCTCCTGCTTCTCCCAGGTACCCGTCCGATCTCCAGTCGTTCGCCCGCAGCCGGTTGCCGGGGCAGTGGGATTCTTGCAGAGCGGGGAAAAGGATGAAGTTGCAAGTGCCGGAGACTTGGGAGAGGCAGCTCTCCCTGCACGGTAGCACCAGGAAAGGCTGGGAAGAGCTGATAGGTACGTCAGTGTGTCTACCGCTGGTCCACTCACAGGCCTGGAATGTGTGTATTACAGTGAACTCCTGGGATCAGCCAGAACATCTCCCCGCACCACTTGTCCAACTCCGTCAGTCTCGCTCTTAATGAATCAGAAGGTTCCACGATCTGGGCCACGCTCCTGGTGCCTGTACTGAGGGAGAGATGCACTGTCCGAGGATAAGGAACATAGTGATCCTCTCTCTTACTGTCTGCCTTTCATTCTCTGCCTGTCTGTGTCTCTCTCTCTCTCACTCACTCCCCTCTCTCACTCTCTCTCATGCTCTATTTCTCTCCTGTGTGTCTCTCACTCACTCTTTCCCCCCCCCCCCCCCAGACCCCCCACTCTCTCTTGCTCTATTTCTCACCTGTGAGTCTGTCTCGCTCTGTCTCTCATTCTCTCTCTCTCTCTCTCTCTCTCTCTCCCCCTCTCTCCCCCACACGAACTCACACTCATTCTTTCGCTCTTGTTTTCTCTTTCACTTTTTGTCTTTCTCTCGGTTTCTCTTTCTCTGTATCTTTGTCTCTCTCTCTCTCTCTCTCTCTCCTCCTGTCTCTCTGTGACTTGCATCTTTCTGTTCTGCCAGTACTGCTTGAAGCATCATCCTCTTGTCCCTCCGAATCCCCCGTCTCCATCACCCTCCATCCTCATTGTGATCAAATGGAGTCTTATGCAGCATCTCCTGCTCGTTTATTCGTTCTTTCCCGGGAACCTCAACCTTTGGACTTCTCACCTCCCTCAGCCTCACGTTCCCCCTACAACCTTCTAAAACCCAAGTTTGGTGCCAATTATCCACTACTACCCGATCAGTGACCCCCGCCCCCCCCACTCCGCCCGCCCCTTTCCTGAAAATGTTGGACTTTTGCTGGGTGACCCCATTCCACAGGGCCACAACCGATTCTTATTTAAGTGATAAACTTGTATCGCAATTTGGTTAGACCACAATTGGAGTGATGTGAGCAGTTCTGGTCTCCATATTATAAAAAGGATATTGAGGCACTGGAGAGGGTGCTCAAAAGATTTACAAGAATGATACAGAACTGAGAGATTCTAACAATCAGGTAAGGCTGAATGGACTGGGTCTCTTTCGGCTGAGGGGTGACCTGATAGAGGTCTTTAAGATTATAGGAACAGGAGTAGGCCATTCAACGCCTTGAGCCTGTTCCGCCATTCAGTGAGATCATGGTTGATCTGCAACCTAACTCCATATACCCGCCATTGGCCCATATCCCTTAGCTTTTGGTTAACCAAAGGTATTATCAATCTCCGATTTAAATTTAGCAATTGAGCTAGTATCAATTGCCTTTTGCGAGGGTTCGATCGGGTAACTGTGGACAAGAGGTTTTCACTTGTGGGGGAAACCAAAACTAGGGACCATAAATATAAGGTAGTCATTAATAAATCCAATCGGCATTTCAGGGGAAAGCTTTTTATCCGGAGAGTGGTGAGAATGTAGAACTCTCAGGGAGGAGTTGAGGTGAATAGCGTAGAAGCATTTAAGGGGAAACTAGATAACTATTTGAGGGAGAAATGTATCAAAGGATATATTGATGGGGTGAGATGAAGTAGGGTAAGAGAAGGCTCGTGTGGAGCATAATGTAATAGAAGTGTGACAACAAGAAGTAACGTTTAGTGAGACAGGAAGCGAATGCAGAGATATTTTTAATATTTGTTTTTTCTTCTCCCTCTTGGTTCTCCCCAGATCACCAGAAGCTCCCGTTCATGGCAATGTTACGCAATTTGCGGAACATGATCGTGGCCGGGATGGGCCGCCGGCACCATGAGCAGAATTTGAAAAGATTGACGGACAGGGTAGGTTCCAGCAGAAAGAGCCCATCACACTCCCTCCTGACTGGAGTCCCAGAGCAGGAAGAGCCCAGGTTCCATCTCCCCACCCCCTATCTTCCCAGCCAGAATTGAGTCATAGCAGGGCTACAATAACGTAGGAACCTTATAAGAAATAGGAGCAGGAGTTGGCCATTCGGTCCCTTGAGCCTGCTCCACCATTCAATAAGATCATGGCTGATCATCTACCTCAACCCCACTTTCCTGCACTATCCTCATATCCCGTGATTCCCTTAATATCCAAAAATCTATCAATCTTTGCCTTGAATATACTCAACGACTGAGCATCCACAACCCCCTGGGTAGAGAATTCCAAAGATTCACCACCCTCTGAGTGAAGAAACTTCTACTGATCTCAGTCCTAAATGGCCGACCCCTTATTCTGAGACTGTGACCCCTGGTTCTAGATTCCCCAGCCAGGGAAACAACCTCCCTGCATCTACCCTGTCAAGCCCTGTATTTAAAAAAAAAAAATTGAATGTTTGTTTCAATTAGATCATCTCTCATTCTTCTAAACTCTAGAGAATGTAGGCCCAATCTACTCGATCTCTCCTCATAGGACAATCCCCCAGGAATCAGTCTATGAACTTTTGTTGCACTCCCCCTATGTCAAGTATATCCTTCCTCGGGTAATGAGACCAACACTGCACACAATACTGCAGGTACAATTGGTACTGAGCTTCACCGAGCAGGAAGGGCCCGGTCTGCAGTGAGGGAGAAATTAGATCCTGATTGCTATCCTGGGCCCTATGCTCTCTAGCTTTAGAAGAATGAGAGGTGATTTAATTGAAACATGTAAGATTCTGAGAGGGATTGATGGTGGTAGGTGGTGAGAGGCTTTGTCAGCCTTGACTAGGTTGGTAGCACCCTTGCCTCTTAGTCAGAAGGTTATGGGTTCAAATCCCACTCCAGAGACTGGAGCACAAAAATCTAGGCTGACACACCATTGCAGTGCTGAGGGAGCGCTGCACTGTCTTTTGGATGAGACGTTAAACCGAGGCCCTGTCTGCTCTTCGGTGAATGTAAAAGATCCTATGATACTATTTCGAAGAAGAGCAGGGGAGTTATCCCGGTGTCCTGGTCAATATTTATCTCTCAATCAACATAACAAAAAACGATTATCTGGTGATTATCACATTGCTGTTTGTGGGAGGTTGCTCTGTGCCATTTTGGCTGCCATATTTCCTACATTACAGCTACACTTCAGAAAGTACATCATTGGCTGTAAAGCGCTTTGGGATGTCCAGTAATGGTGAAATATGCTATATAAATGCACATCTTTCTTTCTGTTACCCCTGATTGGAGAGTCTAGAACTGGGGAGCATAGTCTCAGGATAAGGGGTTGGCCATTTAGGACTGATGAGAAATTTCTTCACTGCAAGACTATTTGGAATTCTCGACCCCAGAGGGCTGTGGATGCTCAGTCTGTGTATATTGAAGATAGAGATTGATAGATTTTTGGATATTAAGGCCAGCAAAGGATCTGGAGATGGTACAAGAAAGTGGATTTGAGGTTGAAGAGCAGGTATGATATTGAATGGTGGAGCTGGCTTGAGGGGCCGTTTAGCCCACTCCTACTCCTATATTTTAATGTCCTAATCCAGTGGTACTTGTGTGGTGATCGGGAGAGAACTGGATCGGGTCAAGATGTGTAGATTGCAATAATCCTCCAGGTATCTCAGTCCAAGTCTTCATATGTGAGATTTACTGGAATGGTACCAGGGATAAGGATTTCAATCATGTGGACAAACTGAAGAAGCTGGGATTGTTCTCCTTAGAGAAGAGAAGGTTAAGAGGAGATTTACTAGAAGTATTGAAAATTAGGAGGGCTTTTGGTAGAGTAGATAGGGAGAAACTGTTTTCACTGATCAGCAGGGAGAAGAGGAAGAACGTTTTTAATATGTCCTTAATAAATAGTATAAATGCACATGAGGCCCATACTAGAGAGAAGGTCACTCTGTGACCTGTTACCTTTATTAGCAAGCACTGAAGTGATGAAGGTGGGTGGAGCTTCCCCTTTTATACCTGAAAGTCCAGGTTAGGAGTGTCTCCCACAAGTTCACCACCTAGTGGTTAATGTTCTCACTGTGTACAACTTAGGTCAGTTTATACATGAGTTACAATGACAGTTGAATACATGACAGTTTTTACACAACGAGTTATGATCAGCTGGAAGCAGATTCAATAGTGACTTTCAAAGGGGAGTTGGATAAATACCTGAAAAGGAAATATTTGCAGAGCTAAGGGAAAAGTACAGGGGGTGGGACTAATTGGGCAGCTCTTTCAAAGAGCTGGCACAGACACAATGGGCCGAATAGCTTCCTTCTGATGGGTCTGATTGCAGGACTGGGTACAGGATGGACCCTGGTCCTCTGACATGGTGCTGTGTTGGAGAGGGGGTGGGGGGAGCAGTGCGGTGCGATGGAAAGATTCTCTAACGTACAAGGCTGATCCCTGGGTAGGGTCCATGTCTGACCAACCTCTGTCTCCCTCTCTCCATAGAACTCGGTGATCCACAGCCGCCAATTCCCATTCCGATTCCTCTCTGCCTACAAAGTTCTCGCTGAGCTGCAGGAAAGGCTGGAGCAGAAAGGTGGGTGGGGGTTTGTACTATCCCATCTGGCCTAGGGGAGGGCAGGGTTTGTTCATCAGATCACCTGTTCTGGGGGCGGGGTGCTTTGATCTATCAGATTGCGGGGGGGGGGGGAAGAGAATGGGGAGGGGGCGAGGGAATGGGGAAGGGGGCGAGAGAATGGGGTGGGAATGGCGGGGGGGAGGAAATGGGGGCGATGGAATGCAATTGGGGAGGGGCGAGGGAATGCGAATGCGGAGGGGCGAGGGAATGCGGAGGGGCGAGGGAATGCGAATGCGGAGGGGCGAGGGAATGCGGAGGGGCGAGGGAATGCGAATGCGGAGGGGCGAGGGAATGCGAATGGGCAGGGGGGGAAGAAATGGGGGGGAGGGGGAATGGGGGGGAGGGGGAATGGGGAGGAGAGTGGATGGGGAATGGTGGGGGAGTGTGGGTGGGGAATGGGGAGGGAGGGAGTGTGGGTGGGGAATGGGGAGGGAGGGAGTGTGGGTGGGGAATGGGGAGGGAGTGTGGGTGGGGAATGGGGAGGGAGCGAGTGTGGGTGGGGAATGGGGAGGGAGGGAGTGTGGGTGGGGAATGGGGAGGGAGGGAGTATGGGTGGGGAATGGGGAGGGAGGGAGTGTGGGTGGGGAATGGGGAGGGAGGGAGGGAGTGTGGGTGGGGAATGGGGAGGGAGGGAGTGAGTGTGGGTGGGGAATGGTGAGGCAGGGAGGGAGTGTGGGGGCGAAATGGTGAGGGAGGGAGTGTGGGGGCGAAATGGTGAGGGAGGGAGTGTGGGGGCGAAATGGTGAGGGAGGGAGTGTGGGGGCGAAATGGTGAGGGAGGGAGTGTGGGGGCGAAATGGTGAGGGGATGGGGGAGGGAGGGAGAAAGAGAGGGGATGGGGGAGGGAAGCAGAAAGAGAGGGGATGGGGAGGGGGGAGGGAGGGAGAAAGAGAGGGGATGGGGGAGGGAGGGAGAAAGAGAGGGGATGTGGGAGGGGGGTGGAGGGAGGGAAAGGGGGGGCGGGCGAAGAGAATGCGAAGTGACTCCGGGGGTGTGGGGGAAGAAGGGGCTGCCGGTTCAATTAGAACTGAGTAGAGCAGGGGGAGGCACATATAACGGTGAATAAACAGGGAAGAAGCATGGAGGACAGAGACTGGGGGGAGATCTCCCCTGGGGTGGAGGACAGAGACTGGGGGAGATCTCCCCTGGGGTGGAGGACAGAGACTGGGGGAGATCTCCCCTAGTGTGGAGGACAGAGACTGGGGTGAGATCTCCCCTGGGGTGGGGGGCAGGGACTTTGGGCGATCCCCCCCTGGGGTGGGGGCAGGGACTGGGGGCGGTTACCAAAATCCAGGGCCGGCACTCCCAGTGCCAGTACTGAGGGAGTGCTGCAGGAGCTGTCTTTTGGATGAGATGTCTCTCCCTCAACCAACGTCTCTCGAACAGATGATCTGGTCATTGATCATGTTGCTGCTTGTGGGATCTTGCTATGCACAAATCATCGAGTGCATTTTCCAACATTCCCACAATGACCACACCTCAAGTAAAGTCCTTCATTGGCTGTAAGGAGTGTTGGGAAGTCCTGAGGTGGCGGAGGGCGCTGTATAAACACGAGTCTTTCTCTGTGTCCCACGGACAGACAACCCCCTTCCGACGAAGCAGGCCCTGGTCCAACAGGCCCTGGAGTCAATCCGCCTGCCCAAAGGGCGCTCACGGTTCCTGAAGGTCCGGGGCTGGTCGCCAGCCCGCCACAACCGTGTCGAATGCGTCTCCTTCATCTACCGGCTGGTGACCAAGAAGCTGGAGGAGCTGGAGAAACGCAGGTAACCCTGCCGGGTACGGTGCTGGGGTGGTTCTGGGGCAGGGATTTTGGTGGGTGGGTCATCGCCCCCTCATCCCGGGGATGCGGTCGGACGTGCCCTGTGGAGCAGCATTGCCGGGACTACAATTGGTACTGAGCCCCACCCAGAGTTCATCCCACTTAAAGCTCGGGTTGAACAGTTGGACTCTGTGGCCTTGGGAGCAACACATGTCTCTTTCAGCAGCAGAATATTCCGCTCTATATGTAGGGTTTTAAAAAATTCATTCTTGGCATGTGGGCATCACTGGCAAGGCCTGCATTATTGCCCATTTTTAATTGCCCCTAAGAAAATGGCGGGGTGCCACCTTCTTGGACCGCTGCAGTCTGTATGGTGAAGGTGCTCCCACAGTGCTGTTCGGGAGGGAGTTCCAGGATTTTGACCCAGCGTCAATGAAGGAACGGCGATATATTTCCAAGTCAGGATGGTGTGTGACTGGAGGGGAACTTGGAGATGATGCTGCTCCCATGGATCTGCTGCCCTTGTCCTTCTAGTTGGTAGAGGTTGTGGGTTTGGGAGGTGCTGCCGAAGCAGCCTTGGTGAGTTGCTGCAGTGCGTCTTATCGATGGTACACACTGCAGCCGTGGTACGTCGATGGTGGAGGGAGTGGATGTTTAATGGGGTGGCAAACAGCGGGCTGCTTTGTCCTGGATGTTGTTGAGTTTCTTAAGTGTTGTTGGAGCTGCACTCATCCAGGCAAGTGGAGAGTGTTCCCTCACAATCCTGACTTGTGCCTTGTAGATGTCATAGAGGCTTTGTGGAGTCAGGAGGTGGGACACTTCCTGCAGAATACTTGCTGCAGTCCAACACTTGCCTCTATCGGGAGCAGTGCCACGGGGGATCAGCTAATATATATCAGTCAAGGACTGATCCTTAACTTGGGATTTTTCCTTCCTCTGGGACTGACCTTTAATGCTTATCTCTCCCCCTCTCTCCCTCTTCCCCCCACCTTAAACAGGGACGTTCTGTACGACCAGGATCTTCTGGAGATGTACCGAGGAGCCCTGGACATGGCCATCGAGATATCGGCCACGCACAATGTGCCCCGTCTGCCGGGCCGCACGGTCGTCCTTTGCTACGTGGATCAGTCAATGAATGAACCCTGCCTCAGTGCTAAGGGCCTGTATGTTCCCAGGGCCGGGACCCAGGGCGGTCAGGGCGAGACCAAGGGCCCGAAGGTAAGGCTTGGTAGGTGGGGGATAGCTGGTGATGTTGGAGGGTGCGAGTGAGTGGCGATTGACTGCTCCGTTAGCTCAATGGGCATCGGGTCACCTTGTGGTGCTCAGCCCCACCCTTAGCAGCAAGGCCCAGGTTCCCTCCCCTCCCGCCCTCAGCAGCAAGGCCCAGGTTCCCTCCCCTCCCGCCCTCAGCAGCAAGGCCCAGGTTCCCTCCCCTCCCGCCCTCAGCAGCAAGGCCCAGGTTCCGTCCTCCCACCCTGTGCTGAGTTAGCTGGTCCCAGCCAGGGGGAAAGTGGGGGGGGGGGGGGGGGGGGGGGCTGATAATTGGCTCTCGGAGGGGCCAGAGGAAAGCAGTCAGGCTTCCTGCTCCTGATCAGTGCCTAGTTAGTCCTGGTGGGGTGTGGGGTCAGCTGGGAACACGACCGTTGCTTGGTCGTGATACCGTCCATGAGCGAATCTCGTCGTGATCCTAGGGTTCACACATGAAATAGCGGAGGTTCTGACCATTTTCCAAACCTTTCTGGCTACAGCTGTTGTTTAGAAAGGGAGAGACCGAGTAAGGCATAGGCTTGTCAGTGTAACCTCGGTGGTGGCCAAATTATTGGGAACAATTCTGCGGTCATCAGATAGTCTTGTTACAAGTCGAGCACCAGTCGCTACATCAGATGTAGTATAAGTAAGTCCGAGAGACAGTCAGAATTGAAGTCCGAGTCAGGCAGACAAACAGTCTGAAGTTGCAGAGATTCAAAATGTAAATCAAAGCTTATCCTTGGGGGACAACTGTCCTCGGGATCAGCCTAGAGTGAGTCTAAGTTCAACCCCCTGTTTGGAAAGTTCTGTTTGAGAGCGAAGGTATCCTCTTCGAAACAGAAAACAAGAGGTTAAGTTTGATTTATAAATATGGCAAAATAAGTCCATATCTTTTGTTCTGTATAACCATGTAAGTTATGTATGATGATTATTTTGTAACATTTCTCCCTCCTTAATGAAGAAGTAATTGTAATATAGCTCCACCTAGTGGACTACTGCGGTAATGCAACCATTGCTGTAAATACAATAAAATCATCATGTGACTAGGTCGCCTGATAAGTTCCTGTAGAGCCATCTTGTATGTGTGTGCTTTACTGATGTCGTAAAGAATATATCTCAAGAGACAGGAAAAATCTTCATTTAGAAAGACATGGGTTAATCAAGGATTTTTTATGGGAAGGTAGTGTCTGACTAACTTGATTGCATTTTTTTCAGGAGGTAACCAGGAAGGTCGATGAGGGCAGTGTATGATGTAGTCAATATGGATGTTAGCAAGGCTTTTGATAAGGTCCCACGTGGCAGACTGGTCACAAAAGTAAAAGCCCTTGGGATCCAGGGCAAAGTGGCAAGTTGGATCCAAAATTGGCTCAGAGGCAGGACGCAAAGGGTAATGGTTGATGGGTGTTTTTGTGACTAGAAGGCTGTTTCCAGTGGGGTTCCGCAGGGCAGTACTTTTTGTGATGTATATCAATGATTTAGACTTGAATGTAGGGGGTATGATTTAAGAAGTTTGCAGATGATACAAAACTTAGCTGTGTGGTTGTTATTGAGGAAGAAAGCTATAGACTGCAGGGAGATATCAATGGACTAGTCAAGTGGGTGGAAAAGTGGCAAATAGGATTAAATCTGGAGAAGTGTGAGGTAATGCATTTGGGAGGGCTAGCAAGGCAAGGGCATAAAGAATAAATGGTAGGATACTGAGAAGTGTAGAGGAACAGAGAGACTTTATAGCGCATGTCCACACATCCCTGATCAGGTTCCACATGTACCCTAACAGCACCCAGGTCTGTGTCTCTCTCTGTCTGTGTGTCTCTCTCTGTCTGTGTCTCTCTCTGTCTCTCTCTCTGTCTCTGTCTCTGTCTCTGTCTCTGTCTCTGTCTCTGTCTCTGTCTCTGTCTCTGTCTCTCCACTGCCTCTGATTTGTCCTGGATGAGCAGAAATTTCCTCCAACTAAATATTGGGAAGAGTGAAGCCATTGGCCCCGCTACAAACTGCGTTCCCTAGCCACTGACAGATGTCTGAGGCTGCACCAGACTGTTCGCAACCGAGGCATCATATTTGACCCTGAAATGAGCTTCTGACTTCCTATCCGTTCCATCACTAAGACCGCCTACTTCCACCTCTGTAACATCGCCTGACTCTGCCCTTCCTCAGCTCATCCACTGCTGAAAAACCTTATCCATGTCTTTGGTATCTCTAGACATGACTCTTCCAATGTACTCCTGGCTGGCCTCCCATCTTTCACTTGAATTTGTACAAAACTCGGCTGCCCGTGTCCTAACTCGCACCAAGTCCCGTCCACCCATCATCACCCCAGTGCTCGCTGACCTACATTGGCTCCCATTCAGCAAAATATCCATCCTGGTGTTCAAATCGCTCTCTGGTCTCACCCCTCCCTATCTCTGTAGCCACCTCAAGCCCGACAACCTTCTGAGATCTCTGGGCTCCTCCAATTCTGGCCTCTTGTGCATCCCCAGTTTTCGTTGCTCTACCTTTGGTGGCTGTGCCTTCAGCAGCCCAGGCCCAAAGCACTTGAATTCACCCCAACCTCTCCTCCTCTCTGTGCCTCTCTCTTCCTTTTGAGGCGCTCCTTAAAACATACCTCTTTGACCAAGCTTTTAGTGACATGTTGTAATATCATCTTTTGTGACTCGGTGTCAAAACTTTGTTTTATAACGCTCCTGTGAAGTACCCCCTTGGGGCATTTTACTAATTAAAGGCGCAATATATCTGCATCATGTTGTCTCATTTCCCATCTTTGTGTTCCTTCGCTTATGCCTCAGATGCTGGAGGTGGCCGTTCTCCTGGGACTGATGGTGAAACATGTCAGCGAGCACTACCGTCTCGTCCTCTACACCAACACCTCCCACCTCGAGCTTGACGTTGGGTCGGGGTCAATTCTGGGCAACGTGGGTCAGGTGCTGCAAGAGGCTAAGGTATGGAGCAGCGTTGGTAATGGATGGGGGCAGCGTGGAAGGTCAGACACTGACCTTTCACCCTCTGTGACCAGGGCTCAAATCCAGCCCCAGACACGGGGGATGAATGTTCCCTCTCTCATAGGTGGGGGTGGGGGACTTTCTCTTTAAGCTGGGAGGGAACAGGGGGAGATGGTCTCTCTGAGGCTAATTGTTGGAATTCAGACAGTGGATGGAGAGGGGAGGGGGAGCGGAGGGGAAAGAAGAGAGTCTCTCTCTCTCTGTGGGGGGGGGTCTCTGTGGAGAGAGGGTCTCTTGGGGGGGGGGGGGGGAAGAGGGAGTCTCTCTGGGGGGAGGGGGTCTCTGGGGAGTCTCTTTGGGGGGGGGAGCAGAGAGGAGAGGGAGTCTCTCGCTGGGGGGGGAGGTGCAGAATCGAGAAGAGAGAGAGTCTCTCTGGGAGAAGGGGGGGAGCGGAGAGGAGAGGGAGTCTCTTTGAGGAGTGGGCGGTGGTGGGGGGGGAGGCGGGGCGGGGAGAGTGTGTGAGAGAGAGCTCTGGGTGAGGGGTGTCTTCCCCCGGGCTGGAGGTGTGGTGTGGATGGGAGCTGGGATGAGCTGATTTTACCCCAGTCTCACTCTGTAACTCGCTGCCTGCTCTCTTGCTGCAGAAACTCCAAGACGCTGCGAGGAGCAAGGCCCTGGGAGGGTGTGGCATGAGCAGCTTCCTGCTGGACTGTGTGCAGGACAACGTGCAGGTACGGGCTGGACCACCGCCAACACTGTGGTGTCACACCGAGTGTGGAGAGTCGACAGAGGCCGGTGTGTGGGGGGCGAGGGAGCACGGTGTCTGCAGGGGGCGGGGGGAGCGGTGTCTGCGGGGGCCGAGGATGGGAGATGGCCGGGGTGACTCATTTGAAGCTTTTCCATTCTCCTCCCTCCCGCTCCCCTCCCCTCCGCCTCTCTCTCTGTCTGTCTTTCTCTCTGTCTCTTCTCTTTCTGGACCCCCCCCCCCTCACGCTGCTCTCCCCGATCCCCTATCCCCCTGTTACTATTGAATCTTTCCACCACCCTTTCAGACAGAGTGTTAACAACTCTTTCCTTATGTTCTTTTGGTGTGACTGGGAGAGGTTGGGGGATATGTGGTGGTAGGGTACGGGGAGGTGCAATGCAGTAAGGATTATGGGAGAAGGTGGGATATATTTCTATATCTCCACCTCCTGGACTCAGTGCCCACCTTTCTGTTCCTAGATCGACACCATCCTCCTGCTGGGCTACTATTACCTCTACACATTCAGCAACGCTCTCCAACTCTACCGCTACCACGTCAACCTCGAGCTACTGTTCGTTCACGTGGACCTCTCCGCGACCCGCCCGAGGTACGTGAGGGCATTGGGTCTCTGCAGGCCTGCTTTAGAGTGCAGACACCGCGCTCCAGCTCCCGCACCCCCCCCCCCCCCCCCACCCCTACCCCACAGACACCGCTCTCCCTGGCCCCTCCACAGACTTGAGCCTATAATCCAAGGCCGACACTCCCAGTGCCAGTGCTGAGGGAGCGCTGCACTGTCGGAGCAGCCATCTTTCCAGATAGGGTGTTAAAGCGAGGGCCCCCTTGTCCTCTCCAGTGGATGTAAAAGATCCCACAGGAACTAATTGGAAGAAGAGCAGATGGGAGTTCTCCTCGGTGCCCTGGGACCCAATATTTATCCCTCAACCAAAGTCACTGAAAAACAGATCATCTGGTCATTGATCACGTTGCTGTCTGTGGGATCTTGCTGTGTGCAAATTTGTTGCCGTTTTCTACATTACAACAGTGATGATTTAAATTATTTATTCATTCTGGGGATGTGGACATTGCCCTTACCTAACTGCCCTTGAGAAGGTGGTGGTGAGCCGCGGCCTTGAACCGCTGCAGTCCGTGTGGTGAAGGTGCTCCCATAGTGCTGCTCGGGAGGGAGTTCCAGGATTTTGACCCAGCGGCAATGAAAGAACAGCGATTATATTTCCAAATCAGAATGATGTGTGACTTGGAGGGGAACATGGAGGTGGTGGTGTTCCCATGCGCCTGCTGCCTTTGTCATTCTGGCTGGCAGAGGTCGCGGGTTTGGGAGGTGCTGCCGAAGAAGCCTTGGCGAGTTGCTGCAGTGCATCTTGTGGGTGGTACACACTGCAGCCACGGTACGCCACGAGGGAGCATTGACTAAATGTCAATAAACATACTTTGTTGGCTGCGAAGTGCTTTGGGATGCCCCGGCAATCTTGGGAGTAGAGCGAGCTGCTTCTCTAACCAACCCGATCTGCCTGTGACAGCTCAGGGTGCCAGTACCGATGGGCACCAGCTCATGTGTTGCCGAGGGGCAACGTCTCCAAATCCTGTAAGTTAAATCTACACAGCCGGCCCAAACCCTCACCTCTGAGCCCAGACAGCGAGGGTCAGTGGGCTATTCGTCCATGGGCGATGTCTCTGCTCGACCTGCGCCCACTTTCCAGCAGCTGACACTGGATGGTGATCAGGAGCAGGCACCCTGGCTCAGTTATTGCACCTATCCTTCCCTGTGCTCGCTGACCTACACTGGGTCCCAGTCTAGCAACAGCACAATTGGAAAATTCTCATCCATGTTTACAAATCGCTCTGTGGCCCTCGCCCCTCCCGATCTCTAATCTCCTTCAGCCACACAAACGCCCATCCCCCGCGATGTCTGCCCTCCAGACCATCGCTGATTTATAATCGCTCCACCATCAGTGGCCGGGCCTTCAGCTGCCAGGGCCCTGAGCTCTGGAACTCGCTCCCTCAACCTCTCCACCTCTACTTTTAAAACGCTTCTTGAAATCTATTTCTTTGATCGAGCTTTTGTTCACCTGCACCACTTTCTCCTTATGTGGCTCGGTGTCGGATTTTGTTTGATTCGCTTCTGTGATGTGCCTTTGGATGTTTCACTACATAAATACATTGGCCGAGGAATTCATCTCGGGCTGTGACGCAAAGGGGGCGGTATTGGATCGGCCCAATGTTCAGTTCCAGTACATTCGATCAGTGCTGAGTACAACGGGACCGATCCGATACCGCCCGTTATACACAGTGTCCCGTGTTCAGTACATTCGATCAGTGCTGAGTATAATGGGACCGATCCGATACTGCCCGTTATACACAGTGTCCCGTGTTCAGTACATTCGATCAGTGCTGAGTATAATGGGACCGATCCGATACCGCCCGTTATACACAGTGCGGGGTGTTCAGTACATTCGATCAGTGCTGAGTATAACGGGATCGATCCGATACCGCCCGTTATACACAGTGTCCTGTGTTCAGTACATTCGATCAGTGCTGAGTATAACAGGACCGATCCGATACCGCCCATTATACACAGTGTCCCGTGTTCAGTACATTTGATCAGTGCTGAGTATAACAGGACCGATCCGATACCGCCCGTTATACACAGTGCGGGGTGTTCAGTACATTCGATCAGTGCTGAGTATAACGGGATCGATCCGATACCGCCCGTTATACACAGTGTCCTGTGTTCAGTACATTCGATCAGTGCTGAGTATAACAGGACCGATCCGATACCGCCCATTATACACAGTGTCCTGTGTTCAGTACATTCGATCAGTGCTGAGTATAACAGGACCGATCCGATACCGCCCGTTATATACACTGTCCTGTGTTCAGTACATTCGATCAGTGCTGAATATAACAGGACCGATCCAATACTGCCCGTTATACACACTGTCTCGTGTTCAGTACATTCGATCAGTGCTGAGTATAACAGGACCGATCCGATACTGCCCGTTATACACAGTGTCCCGTGTTCAGTACATTCGATCAGTGCTGAGTATAACGGGACCGATCCGATACTGCCCGTTATACACAGTGCGGGGTGTTCAGTACATTCGATCAGTGCTGAGTATAACGGGATCGATCCGATACCGCCCGTTATACACAGTGTCCTGTGTTCAGTACGTTCGATCAGTGCTGAGTATAACAGGACCGATCCGATACCGCCCATTATACACAGTGTCCTGTGTTCAGTACATTCGATCAGTGCTGAGTATAACAGGACCGATCCGATACCGCCCGTTATACAGTGTCCCGTGTTCAGTACATTCGATCAGTGCTGAGTATAACAGGACCGATCCGATACCGCCCGTTATACAGTGTCCCGTGTTCAGTACATTCGATCAGTGCTGAGTATAACAGGACCGATCCGATACCGCCCGTTATACAGTGTCCCGTGTTCAGTACATTCGATCAGTGCTGAGTATAACGGGATCGATCCGATACCGCCCGTTATACACAGTGTCCTGTGTTCAGTACATTCGATCAGTGCTGAGTATAACGGGACCGATCCGATACCGCCCGTTATACACAGTGCGGGGTGTTCAGTACATTCGATCAGTGCTGAGTATAACGGGACCGATCCGATAACGCCCATTATACACAGTGTCCTGTGTTCAGTACATTCGATCAGTGCTGAGTATAACAGGACCGATCCGATACCGCCCGTTATACACAGTGCGGGGTGTTCAGTACATTCGATCAGTGCTGAGTATAACGGGATCGATCCGATACCGCCCGTTATACACACTGTCCTGTGTTCAGTACATTCGATCAGTGCTGAGTATAACAGGACCGATCCGATACCGCCCGTTATACAGTGTCCTGTGTTCAATACATTCGATCAGTGCTGAGTATAACGGGACCGATCCGATACCGCCCGTTATACACACTGTCCTGTGTTCAGTGCTGAGTATAACGGGACCGATCCGATAGCAAGAGAGGTAGATAAGGCATACGGGATACTTGCCTTTATTAGCCGATGCATAGAATGTAAGAGTAGGGAGGTTATACTTGAACTGTATAAAGCACCAGTTAGGCCACAGCTAGAGCACTGCGTGCAGTTCTGGTCACCACATTACAGGAAAGATGTGCTTGCACCAGAGAGGGTACAGAGGAGATTTACGAGGACGTTGTCTGGACTGAATAATTTTAGCTATGAGGAAAGATTGGATAGGCTGGGGTTGTTTTCTTTGGAACAGAGGAGGCTGAGGGGAGACCTAATTGAGGTGTATAAAATTATGAGGGGCCTAGAGAGAGTGGATAGGAATCCCTAATTTCCTTCGCAGAGGGGTCAATAACCAGGGGTCATAGATGTAAAGTAAGTGGTAGGAGGTTTAGAGGGGATTTGAGGAGAAATGTTTTCACCCACGGGGTGGTTGGGGTCTGGAACTCACTGCCTGAAAGGGTGGTAGAGGCAGAAACCCTCCATAGCATTTAAAAAGTATTTGGATAAGCTCGAAGTGTCTTAACCTACAAGGCTATGGCCCAAGAGCTGGAAAATGGGATTAGCCTGGATAGCTCTTTATTAGCCGGCACGGACACGATGGGCCGAATGGCCTCCTTCTGTGCTGTAAATTTCTATGATTCTATGATACCGCCCGTTATACACAGTATCCTGTGTTCAGTACATTCGATCAGTGCTGAGTATAACGGGACCGATCCAATACCGCCCGTTATATACAGTGCGGGGTGTTCAGTACATTCGATCAGTGCTGAGTATAACGGGACCGATCCAATACCGCCCGTTATATACAGTGCGGGGTGTTCAGTACATTCGATCAGTGCTGAGTATAACGGGACCGATCCTATACCGCCCGTTATACACAGTGCGGGGTGTTCAGTACATTCGATCAGTGCTGAGTATAACGGGACCGATCCGATACCGCCCGTTATACACAGTGCGGGGTGTTCAGTACATTCGATCAGTGCTGAGTATAACGGGACCGATCCGATACCGCCCGTTATACACAGTGCGGGGTGTTCAGTACATTGAATCAGTGCTGAATATAACGGGACCGATCCGATACCGCCCGTTATATACAGTGCGGGGTGTTCAGTACATTCGATCAGTGCTAAGTATAACAGGACCGATCCGATACTGCCCGTTATACACACTGTCCCGTGTTCAGTACATTCGATCAGTGCTGAGTATAACAGGACCGATCCGATACCGCCCGTTATACACAGTGTCCCGTGTTCAGTACATTCGATCAGTGCTGAGTATAACGACACCGATCCGATACCGCCCGTTATACACACTGTCCCGTGTTCAGTACATTCGATCAGTGCTGAGTATAACAGGACCGATCCGATACTGCCCGTTATACACAGTGTCCCGTGTTCAGTACATTCAATCATTGCTGAGTATAACGGGATCGATCCGATACCGCCCGTTATACAGTGTCCTGTGTTCAGTACATTCGATCAGTGCTGAGTATAACGGGACCGATCCGACACTGCCCGTTATACACAGTGTCCCGTGTTCAGTACATTCAATCAGTGCTGAGTATAACGACACCGATCCGATACCGCCCGTTATACAGTGTCCCGTGTTCAGTACATTCGATCAGTGCTGAGTATAACGACACCGATCCGATACCGCCCGTTATACAGTGTCCCGTGTTCAGTACATTCGATCAGTGCTGAGTATAACGACACCGATCCGACACTGCCCGTTATACACAGTGTCCCGTGTTCAGTACATTCAATCAGTGCTGAGTATAACGACACCGATCCGATACCGCCCGTTATACAGTGTCCCGTGTTCAGTACATTCGATCAGTGCTGAGTATAACGACACCGATCCGATACTGCCCGTGTTCAGTCCATGGCCTGAGACGACTTGCTCGGACTAGTTCGTGTTATACCAGGGCTCAATTGTACCCCTGTACCACTAGCACCGTCTGGGATCAGCTCACTAGCACAGAGGGGGAGACTTGTCTCTCCTTCAATTGAAGTGTTTTGTCCAACTGTTGCACCCAGTAAATCCCATCTTTCCTCTTTCAGTGCCCGAAGCAGTACCTTTGGATGCAAGAATGATGTCCTCCTGTCCGGATACAGCGACCAGATCTTGCGGTGAGGAGAGGGGTAGAGAGGGAGCTGCTCTTCATCCATCTTTTATATCCACCTGTGAGGGCAGACATGGCCTCAGTTTAATATCTCATCCAAACTGACAGCTCCTCTGACAGTGCAGCACTCTCTCAGTACTGCACTTGGAGAGTGCCTAGATTATGGAGTGGGACTTGATGTCTCAGCTGTTTGACTGTGGGGCATGAGAGGCATTGAACCAAGGCTATCACCTAACGTGCTGTACCTGCCCTGGGATTGATGGACAGTGTAGGGGGAGCTCTACTCTGTATCTAACCCGTGCTGTACCTGCCCTGGGATTGATGGACAGTGTAGGGGGAGCTCTACTCTATCTAACCCGTACTGTACCTGCCCTGGGAGTGTTTGATGGGACAGTATAGAGGGAGCTCTACTCTGTATCTAACTCGTGCTGTACCTGCCCTGGGAGTGTTTGATGGGGGACTCGGTCTGTTTTGTATAAAGCCCATGTACATGAGATGATCTGATGCTCCTTACAGGTTTTTGTGTGAACGAGGGGCCTCTCGACTCCTGGATCACGTGGACAGGATCGACGATGTCTTTCACCTGCCGAGAGCCAGTGAGAGCAGGCGGAGACAGAGGGTGGTGGAGCCCACAGTCCTGAGCCCACTGCTTCAGACTCCGAAACTCAGGTACTGCCTCGCTCTCACTTCACCTGCCTGACCTGAATGGTGCTGAACCCCACCCACCAAGCAGGAAGAGCCCAGGATCCATCGACACCTGCTCACACCCCCCCCTGCAGCGGCTCAGTATGGAGTGAGCTGATCCCAGCCCAGGATAGTCGCTGGGGGGGGGGGCTGCAACTGCCTTGGCTCGCGCGCGCTCTCTCTCTCGCGCCCTCTCTCTCTCTCTCTCTCTCTCTCTCTCTCTCTCTCTCTCTCTCGCGCGCACGCTCTCGCTCGCTCGCTCGCGCTCGCGCTCTCTCTCTCTCTCTCGCGCTCTATGGTGCTCTTTCTGTCTTTCACCCCCACCACTTCTCTGTCTCTCGTTCTCCCCACCCACCCCCCCCCTCCCCAGTCGTGCCCTCGTTTCCTCTCTGTCTCGCTCTGGCACTTGCTGTCTGTCTGTCTCTGTGCTGATCCAAGCCAGTGGCCAAAGGTCTGGTAGGCAGGGCTACAATTGGCCAAAGTGCATCCTTGGGTGAGGGAGGGGCTGGAAGATCAGCCATCATTCCCCTATCTGATCACCATCCAGTGTGTGAGTGGAGGGCTGGTGCGTGGGGACTTGGCTCAGCTTCACTGCCTGTGTTGGTAGAGGAAGGACTGGGCCCATCCCCAGCGACATCGTGATGGTCGGATAGTGCCTGTGGGACCCGTGGCCCAGGGTGTGAGGACGGGAATGCTGGGACTGTGCCATGGAGGGTGGAGCCAAGTACCTGGCCTCACAGTTCACCTTTCGCACCTCCTGTCCTCCCCTGGTCCTCCCCCCACTGTTTCCCCACCCACCCTCCCCTGGTCCCCCTCCCCTGCCCCCCCCTTTCTCCCCCTCTCTCTCCCTCCCTGACGTGTCTCCTCCCACCCCCACAGGTGGCGGACTGTGCGAGTCTTCGTGTCCTCGACGTTCCGGGACATGCAGGCGGAGCGTGACCTCCTGACCCGCTGCGTCTTCCCCGAGCTGCGGGCCCGGGCTGCCCGCCATTTTGTGTGGGTGCAGGAGGTGGACCTGCGATGGGGCATCACCGAGGAGGAGTCCCGCGGGAACAGGTGGGTATCAGTCGCGCTGGGGTATCAGATTTCACAGGGGTTGTCATCATCCATCTGACCCCCTCGTCTATCTGACCCTCGCCCCGTGGGCACAGTGTTCCTCCCCCTGACCCTCTAACCCCTGGGCACAGTGTCCCTCAGACTCCCTGACCCTCGCCCCCTGGGCATGGTGTCCCTCGCCCCTTCCCCCCCCCCCCCACCACAGCCTAAGAGAGCCTCCTCCTAATTCATCACTGCAACACCGCACATCGCACACCCAGTCATACAAGAAACTCGGGATATGAAACACTCTCTCTGTCCCTCCGATGATGGTGCTGCCCCACACCGTCCCTGCCCACTCCTGCACTGATTCTCAGTCTGTCCCTCCAAGTATGGCCCTGCCCCGGTCCCGCTCCTGCCCCTGCACCGGCCCCGCCCCCGCACTGCCCCTGCCCCTGCCCCTGCACTGATTCTCTGCTTGTATCCACTCGCAGGCAGTTGGAGCTTTGCCTGTCCGAGGTTTCCCGCTGCCAGCTCTTTGTGGGCATTCTGGGGGAGAGATATGGCCAGATCCTGCAGGAATACTCGTTACCCAACCTGCCTCAGTTTGAGTGGGTAAGGATGCCAGCTCACATACTCCGGTAGCACTTCTGTTCCCGCGGTTTCCGGAATCAGCTCGGGATGATTTCACCATGTGACCGATGGGATCCGGCACCTTGTTCCAGTTACACTGGTGTCCCAGCTCGTTTTAAAGCAAAGACTTGCATTTAGATAGTGCCTTTCACATCCTCGGGACGTCCCAAAGTGCTTTACATCCAATAAAGTATCTTTGAAGTGCAGTGACTGTTGTAATGTAGGAAATGTGATAGCCAATTTTTGCACAGCAAGCTCCCACAAATAGCAATCTCTTTTAGTGAAGTCGGTCGAGAGGAGAACTAGTGTCTTGGGATCTTTTGTGCCCACCTAAAGAGGGGCCCTCGGTTTAACGTCTCATGCAAATTGATGGCACCTCTGACAGCGCAGCGCTCCATCGGTACTGCACCGGGAGAATTGGTCCTCAATTGTGGGGCTCGAGTCTCTGAAGTTGGGACTTGAATCCACAACCTTCTGACTCCAAAGCGAGAGTATTAGCACTAAGCCAGGGCTGACACCGAACCCATGCTGTACCTGGCCTAGTAGTGTTTGATGGGAGAGTGTAGATGGAGCTTTACTCTGTATCTAACCCGTGCTGTACCTGCCCTGGGAGTGTTTGATGCGAATATGCATGTGTGAAATAGCACTATGAATGGGCTCCTTGTTGCAGATCTTGCAGGGCTCAGCACTGTGGGAGTCTGACTGACTGAAATCTCCAACTTTCTCCCACTGTATCTCGCAGGTTAAGTCCTATCCACGAGGACGTTCCATCACCGAGTTGGAAATTGTGCAGTTTTTGCAACAGAAGAATGACTGCTCAAGTGAAACGTCTTTCTTCTACACCAGAGACCCTGCCATACTGAGGTAGGAGAGAGTGAGGAGGATCAATTAATGTGATTTTATTGAACTACTGGTCAACCTTGCGTATGAGTGGCTGCAGTTATTTGTAGGAGATTGGCGTGTTTGTTTAGCTTTGTTTGTTGTAACAGGCCAGGGGAGGTTACAGCGCCACCTCTGGAGGATGAAAGAACAACAGGAAAAGAATGCTGCCGATGCTGGAATTAGAAATGAAAACAGAGAATGCTGGAAATACTCAGCAGGTCAGGCAGCCTCTGAGAGAAACAGCGTTAACCATGGCCTTTCATCAGAACTGGGAGATGTCCAAGTTGTTCAGCAAGCACAGAGGCAGGGAGAAGGAAGTGGAAGGATACAAAGGGGAAGGTCTGTGATTGGGTGGAGGGCAGGTAGGTGGACCAAACGCTCAAACCTTCCATATGGCAGCACTCGCCCTGGTGTACTCTACAGCGGAGGGAGCACTGCTCCTCCGGCATGGCCATCAGGTCGGTATGTCAAATCCGTTGATGTCCAGCTGAATTCTACGATGAGAATTATCACTGGTACGCTTTTATCAACACCAACACCTTGGCTGCCCATGCTTGCAAACATCGCACCAGCACACATATGCCGTCTCCAGAGCATACAACCACTACACAAACAAAGACATGCCGATTCAGGCTGACTGGAACAACCTACCACCAACCCGTCTCAAATCTCGATGGCCATTTTGGACCATCGCCAAAGCCCTTCAGCGATTCCCCATGGACTCGATGACTGATGGTGAAATGCTTGGAAGAACTGCGACATACGGAATGGATTCCTTCTAGAGGACCCCACAGTACAACCTATAGGATCAAATATTCCTCGCAAACACTGGACAACCATCAACCGCCTCCGAACCAGTCATGGTAGATGCTGCCACCTTCTCCATAGGTGGAAGATTAGAATATCCCCATCATGCGATTGTGGAGCTCCTAATCAGACCCTGGAGCACATCATTGAGCACTGCCCTCAGAGGGAATTCGCAGGCAGCCTATAAGATATCCACGCTGTTACACCTGAAGCTTTGGCCTGGATATCTGACTTGGATATTGACATTTGATTTGCTTTGCTACTACCATACGGATGGAGAAGGGTGGAGGACAGGTTAGATTAAATGACGAAAGGGACGATGTTGCAAGGCAAAAGGGGGTGCTAACGGGACAAGTAAAGAAACACAAGATGGATCTCGAGGTGACGTAAATGGCAACAGCCGAACCATGACCAGCACCTCCTGTCCGAGATAATGGGAGCGGTGGTTATGATGGGGGATCTGGGTGAGGGAAATAGTGGGTCGCACATTAACCTTTGACCCTCTGGGATCTTGGGGTCAAATCCAGACCCAGACATGGGCGACAAAGCTCTCCTCTGTTGGATGGGGTTAAGAATCCAAGATGTTCTTGTCAATTAAGTTTATTTACAAAACTTAGACAGTCCAACTACCTCTACCACTAGTGAGGACTAAGAGGGGAAACAGCAAGAGAACAGCAACACCTCCAGGATCCGCTCCAACGCACACCTCTCTGCCATGTATCGGTGTTTCTTCCCTTCATTGTTGCAGGATCACTATCCCAGAGCTCCTCACCAATACCGTTGTGGGAGCACTGTCGCCCCAAGGACTGTACCGCTTACACTCTCTGATGGACTCAGTGGGGCAGGGGGACAGACACTGACCTTTAAAGGGGTTTGGGTCCATTGGCGTTGTGTACAGTGGGAGTGAATGGGAAGGGGTTGGGTCCATCATCATCATAGGCAGACCCTCGGAATCGAGGAAGACTTGCTTCCACTCTAAAAGAGTCCTTAGGTGGCTGAACAGTCCAATACGAGAGCCACAGTCCCTGTCACAGGTGGGACAGATAGTTGTTGAGGGAAGGGGTGGGTGGGACTGGTTTGCCGCACGCTCTTTCCGCTGCCTGCGCTTGATTTCTGCATGCTCTCGGCGATGAGGCTCGAGGTGCTCAGCGCCCTCCCGGATGCACTTCCTCCACTTAGGGCGGTCTTTGGCCAGGGACTCCCAGGTGTCAGTGGGGATGTTGCACTTTATCAGGGAGGCTTTGAGGGTGTCCTTGTAACGTTTCCTCTGCCCATCTTTGGCTCGTTTGCTGCGAAGGAGTTCCGAGTAGAGCGCTTGCTTTGGGAGTCTCGTGTCTGGCATGCAGACAATGTGGCCTGCCCAGCGGATCTGATCAAGTGTGGTCAGTGCTTCGATGCTGGGGATGTCGGCCTGATTGAGGACGCGAATGTTGGTGGGTCTGTCTTCCCAGGGGATTTGTAGGATCTTGCGGAGACATCGTTGGTGATATTTCTCCAGCAACTTGAGGTGTCTACTGTACATCGTCAATGCCTCTGAGCCATACAGGAGGGTGGGTATTACTACAGTCGTGTAGCTTATGAGCTTGGTTGAAGTTTTGAGGGCCTATCTTCACACACTCTTTTCCTCAGGCGGCTGAAGGCTTCACTGGCGCACTGGAGGCGGTGTTGAATCTCGTCGTCAATGTCTGCTCTTGTTGATAAGAAGCTCCCGAGGTATGGAAAATGGTCCACGTTGTCCAGGGCCACAACGTGGATCTTGATGACTGGGGGGCAGTGCTATGCGGCAAGGATAGGCTGGTGGAAGACCTTTGTCTTACAGATGTTTAGCGTAAGGCCCATACATTCGTACGCCTCAGTAACTACGTCGACTAGGTCCTGGAATTCAGCCTCTGTGCACAGATGCAGGCGTCGTCCGCATATTGTAGCTCAACGACAGAGGTTGGGGTGGTCTTGGACCTGACCTGGAGACGGCTGTCATGTATCCTACATGTTTACTGCTTGTACTATTACAAGGTGTGCCACCAGAGGGCACGGCAGTGGGAGACTTGTAGGTTACCTGTACAAGTGTGCCAGGCCTAGTATAAAAGGCAGGCCACCGTGTGTGATCCTCACTCTGGAGTTGCATTAAATGGAGTAAGGTCACTGCAGTTCAAGTACAACACATTGTCTCATGGAGTCATGATCAGAGCATCTGAAGACATAACAATTGGCGACGAGATTACGGACTTTCATGCGAAAATGGCTAACTTTGGACGTTGCAGCAGTTCGCCGATGGTGATGATTGGGATGCCTTTGTGGAGAGGCTTGACCATTTCTTCATAGCAAGCGACCTGGCAGGCCACAATCCAGCCACACTGGCTGATAAGCGCAGAGCTATCCTGCTAACCAGTTGTGGGCCCACCGTCTATGGCCTCGTCAGGGACTTGCTGGCACCAGCGAAGACAATGACCAAGACGAGCTTGTAACGCTGATTCAAGAACAACTCAAGCCCAAAGAGAGTATCCTCACAGCCAGACACTGGTTTTATACCCACCGACGGCCCGAAGGCCAGGAGATCACAAAATATGCTGCAGACCTCAGGAGACAGGCTGCACCATGTGACTTCGCCAACCACCTCACCGAAGCACTGCGGGATATCTTTTTCATCAGAATCGGCAACGAGGGCCTTCTTCACAGGCTACTGTCTTCTGCGGATACCACGGTCACACTGCAGAAGGCCATCGCCGTGAGCCAGGCATTCATGACTTCGACCTGCGGCTCTAGGCGGATGACTCATCCTCAGGACTCAAACCCGGCAAGTACTGTACACACAATGGCGCCTTTTAGAGGCTGGACTGTAGAATGTGACTCTCCTCAGGGGAGAGTGAACAGGCCCCCAAGTCCCTTAACGCAGTCCGCCGAGGGGGGCTAATCGAGTAGCACCATGCTGGCATTGCGGAGGAAATCACTAGGTTCACCAGTGCCGTTTTAAAGATTGTGTGTAAAGGCTGCAGCACAAAGGGCCACCTCCAGCGAATGTGTAAAAGAAATACGACTCACTGTGTTGAAGAGTCTGCAGATGGCCATGAATCCAGCGTGGATTATGAAGCGATAGAGAGGTAGCTCAGCCCCACGATGAGGTGTATGGCATGTTTACCTGCACTACAGAATGTTCCCTATTGAGAATGGAAGTCGAAATAAATGGCGTTCCAGTCTTCATGGAAGTGGACATGGGGGCGAGATAGTCAGTAATGAATCAAGAAGCCTTTGAGAGGCTATGGGACAATCAGGCTGAACGACTCAAGTTGGTCCTAGTTCAGGCAAAGTTACGCACCTACACCAATGAACTTATCCCAGTCGTTGGTAGTGCGGATGTAAAGGTACTCCATGATGGCGCGGTGCACAAGTTATCCCTGTGGATTGTTGCAGGTGATGCACCAACGCTACTCAGAAGAAGGTGGATGGAAAAGATCCATTGGAGCTGGGAGGATTTCATCCCTCCAGCAATCGACATCCCTCGTGCTCCGAGGCAGGGCAGGCCCTCACCTGAGGTTGGGTCCGGTGTCGGGGAGCAGACCAGCGTGGTGCCCAGGGCACGCACCTCTCGGCGCGACTGCTTGGAAAGGATCCAGCTGAGACGACCCGAACGCACCTTCCAGGCTCCAATGGAAGGACTCCGGAGGAAGAAAATCAGATCCAAAGGCGACTTCCCAGCCTCGGTGGCAGAACCCAGGGAGAAGAGGATCACGGCAGTCGACATCGTGGATGGAAGAAAGATGGCGCCCAAACCACGAGGTGATGCGCTGAAGAAAAAGATGGCGGCGGCCAGACCACGAGGTGCAGCGCTGATGGAGCAAAGAGGATTGGAGTAAAGATAGCAAGGCTCCCTTCAAGGAGGCCAGCAACACACCACACTTAAAGGGACAGTTCCACATTCTCAATCAATGTAATAGCAACTGAGTTAGATGTAAAATGAGTAATTGACGATCAGAGTTGTGTACATGCAATAAGCAAGGAAATGTACGATTGCGATCGGAGCTACAGTTTATTTACAATGAGTAATGAAACGTTGTGTGATGTAGGATTTCAACTACATTTAGTTAATGCAGTAGGCAAACCCCCATCGGGAGCACATGGCTCCAGCGAGCTTACCCAATGCTGTAGCCTGTGTCCCTGGGACCAGAGTAATGCACCATGGAGTGTGGCCACAAGTAGCTAATATAGACCAGCAGAGCAAGTGATCTCAGGAGATCAACAGCACCGGTATAGATACCCTGCCCCTGATCGGCTCTACCTCTCAGGCACCCGATGGCACCAACTGCCACGGGCCTCAGGCGCAGCCCCCAGACCCTATAGCCACCAAGGCCATACCCGGGAACGAAGAGTCACCCGTAACGGTTCTCCCAAATGGGACCGGGACCAGCCAAGATCCCAAACCAAATAACGCCAGGCAAGCGAGTCAGCAGTTCCCTGTGCACTGCTAGACGACTGCTCCTCAGGGAGCAGCAGCGACCCGGGGTGCAAGGAGAGGACAGGGAGGTCACAGGCACCTGTGAACCTGCCCGACGCTAGGAGCAATGGCAAAAGCCCCGAGAGCAAGCAACTTGAGCCAACTCACTGCCAGCACTGGGCAGTGCACAGTCACCAGACTTCCTGGACACCAGCCAGCAGTTCTGGCACTAGTTTGTCCTCGCGCACCGGTGCTGATCCCTTGTACTTATTCCAAGTATATATCAAGTATGTATCTCACCAGTCAGATGTGCTTACCTCACAACTGTACCACAAATGTAATCATGTAAATGCAGTTTTTTTTTCTGGATTTGAATGTATATGAATGTAATGAGCCACTGGCACAACCTGTATGTGGGGGGTGGGTGGGGGGGAAGAGAATGGAGTGGGCATGGACACACAAACACAAACCACCTCTACTGCCAACGAAACACCAACCACTCACCCGAGATAGAAAAACCTGCCAAGGGTCAACCAGATGGAGCTAAGCCCAGAGCACAGTCAATGCAAAGGCAATTTGCACTAAGGTCCTGGGGGAGAGTGATGTATCCTACATGGTTATTGCTTGTGCTATTACAAGGTGTACCACCAGAGGGCACTGCAGTGGGAGACTTGTAGGTTACCTATTCAGGTGTGCCAAGCCTAGTATAAAAGGCAGGCCACCATGTGTGATCCTCACTCTGGAGTTACATGAAATGGACTAAGGTCACTACAGTTCAAGTGCAATACATTGTCTCATGGAGTCTTTATTGGAGCATCTGAAGACATAACAACGACGAAGGTTAAACAGGTTCTGTAGTTTAGTTCCACTCCAGCGGGGAGCTTGTTGGCTTTGAGGTGGAGCATGTCAGCGAGGAAGATTGAGAAGAGAGTTGGGGCGATGACGCAGCCTTGCTCGACCCCGGATTGGGTCTGTAATGGATCCGTTGGTAAGGATCACGGCCTTCCTGTCGTTGTGGAGCAGGCGGAGGATGGTGCCGAACTTTTAGGGGCATCCGAAACGGAGGAGGACAGTTGGGTCCACTGACTCTCGCGGTTGGATCCATTGGGATTGTGCACAGTGACTGGGAAGGGTTTGGTCCATTGGGATTTGATCTGGAGAATGGGTTGTACCTTCAATCCCAGTTTGATACATGGGCCCCATTCCTGACAGACTCCACTTCTCTTTGGTCAGGTCACTGCCAGAGCAATGGATGTCAGACTTCGCAGCAGAGTCAGAGGAAGGGAAAACAAGGATGGCAGATCTGAAGAATCAAGTGAAGGAAGCAGGGTTACTGGCCCTGGAAAAGTAAGCACGAGTGTTTATTGTCCCTCCGAATCCCTGCCTGCTCCCTCTTACTCCTGTATCTGCACTGTAGAAATTGAGACCGATCGAGCTGTCTCCCACACTAACCCATTTTGCCACAGAAACCTCAGCACTGTGGGATACCTCCCCTCCCTCAGTACTTTGGGACTTCTACTCACTCTGTCTCCGCCACCACCGCCCCCCCCCCCCCCCCCCCCAATAGCGCTTGGTTCCCCCCCACCCTCCTATCTCTGTGACAAATTACATCCTTTGTGACTGTGACAAAGGTAAACTATCCCTCCTCTTGGACCTGTCTGCAGCCTTTGACACAGTTGACCACTCCATCCTCCTCCAACGCCTCTCCACCAATGTCCAGCTGGGTGGGACTGCACTCGCCTGGTTCCATTCCTATCTATGTAATCATAAGCAGAAAATCTCCAGCAATGGCTTCTCTTCCCATCCCTGTATCATTACCTCTGGTGTCCCCCAAGGATCTATCCTTGGCCCCCTCCTATTTCTCATGTTGCCCCTTGGCGATGTCATCTGAAAACGCAGGATCAGTTTCCACATGTGTGTTGATGACACCCAGCGCTACCTCACTGCCACTTCTCACAACCCCTCCTCAGTCTCTAAATTGTCAGTCTGCTTGTCCAACATCCAGTTCTGGATGAGCAGAAATTTTCTCCAATTGAATATCGGGAAGACTGAAGCCATTGTCTTTGGTCCACGCCACAAACTCCGTTCCCCAGCCACTGACTCCATCCCTCTCTCCAATTTCTGCCTGAGGCTAAACCAGACTGTTCGTAACCTTGGTGTCATATTTGACCCTGAAATGAGCTTCTGACCATGTGTGACATAACTAAGACCGCCTATTTCCACCTCCATCACATCGCCCGTCTCTGCCCCAGCCTCAGCTCATCTGCTGCTGAAACCCTCATCCATGCCTTTGTTATCTCTAGACTTGACTATTCCAGTGCTCTCCTGGCTGGCCTCCCACATTCCTACATAAACTAGAGGTCATCCAAAACTCGGCAGCCTGTGTCCTAACTTGCACCAAGTCCCGGTCACCCATCACCCCTTTGCTCGCTGACCTATATTGGCTCCCGGTTAAGAGCAACGCCTTTATTTCAAAATGTTCATATTTTCCAATCTCGCCATGGCCTTGCCCCTCCCTATCTCTGTAATCTCCTCCAGCACCCCCCCCCCCCCCCCCCCCGAGTTGTCTGCGCTCCTCTAATTCTGCCCTCCTGACCATCCCTGATTATAATCGCTCCAATCGGTGGCCATGCCTTCTGTTGCCTGGGCCCCAAGCTCTGGAACACCCTCCCTAAACCTCTTCGCCTCTCTATTCTTTTAAGGTGCTCCTTAAAACCTACCTCTTTGACCCAGATTTTGCTCACCTGTCCTAATTTATCCTTATGTGGCTCAGTGTCATTTTGTGTCTTATAACACTCCTGTGAAGCGCCTTGGGATGTTTCACTATATTAAAGGCGCTATATAAATGCAAGTTGTTCTCTGCGCTTCTGCTATTCTGCCCTCTTGCACATCCATGATTTTAATTGCTCCACCATTGGTGGCCGTGCCTTCAACTGCCAAGACCCGAAGCTCTGGAAGTCCCTCCCTAAACCTCTCCACCTCTCTCGCCTCCTTTCTCCTCTGTGTTTCTTGCTCAGCCACCTCCCCGCCTTTGTCTCTCGCGAGGACTCTCTCACTCCGTCTCTCTCTGTTGTTTCCTCTTCCACCACCGGCTGGGTTCAGCTAACACAGCACCAGTGCAAGAGTCCATTTTTTCCATTTTATATATTTCTGAATTTCTTTCAACCAGTTTCTGGTCTGTTTGTTTTCAGCTACGGCAGCGAGTGGGGAGGGGAGGCCCACGGGCGACCGTGCCTGAAGGGATTGGAGGAGTTTGGGACCAGCATCTTCAGCAGTCTCTGGAAGGCCATTGTCAGTCAGCACTGTCAGGTCAGTGCACCCAGCTCAGACCCAGCTCTGCCCAATCTACAAGGGGCAGCCGTTCCTATCGGAGGAGATTTACCCACTGACCCGCCTCTTCGAGGGCGGGAGACTGGGACTACCTGAAGTACTCCTGAAGGTGGCCTGTTACCCGGGCTGCAGTCAGACACGGGGCAGCCTGTTCCCCAGGCTACAGTCAGACACGGTGCGGCCTGTTCCCCGGGCTACAGTCAGACACGGGGCAGCCTGTTCCCCGGGCTACAGTCAGACACGGGGCAGCCTATTGTTTAAATAAGAACATAAACATAAGAAATAGGAGCAAGAGTAGGCCATTTGGCCCGTCGAGCCTACTCCGCCATTCAATAAGAAAATGGCTGACCTGATAATGGACTCAGCTCCATTTCCCTGCCCGCTCCCCATAACCCTTTACTCCCTTATCGCTCAAAAATCTGTCTATCTCCACCTTAAATATATTTAATGACCCAACCTCCACAGCTCTCTGGGTCAGAGAATTCCACAGATTTACAACCATCTGTGAAGAAATTCCTCCTCATCTCAGTTTTAAATGGGCGGCCCTTTATTCTGAGACTATGTCCCCTAGTTTTAGATTTCTCCATGAGGGGAAACATCCTCTCTGTATCTACCCTGTCAATTCCCCTCAGAGTCTTATACGTTTCAATAAGATCACCTCTCATTCTTCTGAACACCAAAGAGTTTAGGCTCAACCTGACCTCATAAGACAACCCTCCCATCTCTGGAATCAACCTAGTGAACCTTCTCCTGAGCTCCCTCCAATGCAAGTTATATCCTTCCTTTAAATGTGGAGACCAAAACTGTGTGCAGGGAATGTCTCGGATTGAAAAGATTGACCAAGTCTCTTGCGATGTAGTCCCACCCTCCATCCAGTATTACACCAGGCTGCCCTGCAGCGAGGCTGAGATTGGATTTTCAGCGGGACATGGAGCTGGGATAACTCCCATCTTCCCAACCCCAGAGTGGGGAGAAGCGGGAACAGGTCAATCGCAAATGTGGCAGCGTTACCGAATGGGCGGGGAGGGGCTCTGAACGGCTCTCGGGGCCCTTTTGCAAACATGGCACCTCAAGAGTGTGCCGCGGCATCAGATCAGACGTTAAACCGAGGGCCCTGTGTGCTCTCGAGTGAACGTAAAAGATCTCACGGCCACTATTTTGAAGAAGAGCTAGGGGGAGTTCTGCCCGGTATCCTGGATGCAATATTTATCCCTCAACCAAACCTAAAAACGGGTGATCTGGTCGTTATCGCACTGCTGTTCTGTGGGATCTTGCTGTGCGCACATTTGCCTGTCACGTTTCCTACATTACAACAGTGACCACACTTCATTAGATGGGAATCCCTTTGGGGCGTGTCGAGGTGATGGAAGGTGGCTGTGTAAATGCAAGGTTCCCGTGCTCTATCTAACGCGCTGGAATTGTTTTCTGTGTCTGACCGACAGGCGGAGTGCGGCCTAGAGGCGAGATTGGCGGCTGATGAAGACGCCCTTCAGGACGGCTTCCTGGAGGCCCAGAGCTGTCGGCAGTACGGCCGTGTCCAGCAGCTGGCCGCGGCCACCTCCGCCATCCGAGAGCGGCGGCAGGGAGGCATCTTTATCGTCCACGGCAGGCCCAGTGAGGGGAAGACCGCCTTCATGGTATGCAACATTCTAGATTATTCCGCTTACTCTCGTCTTTGGATCGAACAACTCCCCTTGACATTCTATGGGCGTCACCATTGTCGAAACCTAACCCACCAGCAGCAACCTGGCCATCACCAATGATCAGAAGCTCCAGCGGACCGGCTGAGTAAATGCCGCAGTTACTGTGTAGACCACGGAGAGTGGTTCACCTCCTGACTCCCCTCAATTCTCGCCGCCCCCTACACGTCCCCATTTACAGTACTGTATTCAGTTCTGGGTACCGAACCGCCAAGGATATACTGGCCTTGGAGGGCGAATGTGCAGCGCAGATTCACCAGAATGGTACTGGGGTTAAAAGGGTTGAATTACAGAGGATTGTATAGGATTACTTTGGATATACTGCACAGAAACAGACCATTCGGCCCAACCAGTCCGTGCCGTTTATGCTCCACTCGAGCCTCCTTCTGTCTTTCCCGATCTAACACTATCAGCATAACCCTCTATTCCCTTCTCCCTCATGTGCTTGTCGAGCCTTCTCTTAAATGTATCTATAGTATTTGCTCCAACCACTCCCTGTGGTAGCAAGTTCCACATTCTCAGCACTCTCTGGGTAAAGGAGTTTCTTCTGAATTCCTCATTGGATTTCCTGGTGACTATCTTATATTGATGGCCTCTAGTTATGCTCTTCCCCACAAGTGGAAACATTCTCTCTGTGTACACTCTATCAAAATCTTTCATAATTTTAAAGACCTCGATTAGTTCACCCCTCAGCCGCCTTTTTTCAAGAGAAAAGAGACCCAGCTTGTTCATCCCTTCCTGATATGTATATCCTCGCATTTCTGGTATCATCCTTGTAAATCTTTGTACCCTCTCCAGTGCCTCTATATCCTTTTTATAATATAGCGACCAGAACTGTACTCTGATCCAAACAAGGTGCATCTGTCTGCGCTCCCTCCCCCCCTCCCGCTCCTGCTGCCCCGTGGTCGGACACTGTGTCAATTCCTCTGCCTCTTCCTCCTCCTTCTCCTCCACATGATGGCCTGATGTGGAGGGTTGATCAGAGGATTGATGCGCCTGTGGCTGGTCATCTGGAAGTAGAAAGCAGCAGAGCAGGGGGCAGGGTGACATGAGGAAGGTCACATGGCACAGACTCATTGGAAGGACCATCACTACTCCATTATATTGAGTCCAGAGACACTGTATTATACTGTCCCGACCCTAGTCCACACCCACTGTATCACATTGCCCCGACCCTGGTCCCCATACACTATCACATTGTCCCAACCCTAGTCCACACCCACTGTATCACATTGCCCCGACCCTGGTCCCCATACACTATCACATTGTCCCAACCCTAGTCCACACACACTGTATCACATTGCCCCAACCCGGCCCAGGCAGTGTGCAGGACTTTCCCTCCATATACAAGCGGGGGTCAGCACCCCCTCGGGCAGTTGCCCGACCTGAGATGTTGATGAGGTCTGCCACTCGCTCCTCCAGGTCGGTAAGTGGCAGGGTCTGAGGCGGACCGCCGCCTGTCCTCACCTGCTCACAGCGACTGTGTGACTTCTTTCCCTGCAAAGATGAAAATGGAAATGGTTACCAGAGGGTCCATGTGCTCTTGTGGCTCACACACACATAGTTACCAAAGCACTTCTATCATACAGTCTGAATGTAACCGATTCCGCTGTTTAATGGCCTTGGAAGTTGCACGTGGTTCATCAGGAGGACATCGAAGTGCGGAAACATCTTATGAGATCTCAAAGCAATAATGTGTAAAGATCATTCGTGGCAAATAGGGTGCCACACTAAGCCAACATGTGTCATGCATTTTAGGAGGCAACCCACAGAGTACTGAGAGACAGCAACAGCATGAGAACAAATAGTGTGTCAGATTTATAATTAAAGTGATAAAGGAGTGCATCAATAAAAATTGTACTCACTCTAACGACCCTCGAAAGATCATAAACTTTTTCCGGCACTGCTTCCCACTCCCGGCCACTGTGTCTGAGGCAGTGACCTCCCCTGTAATCTCCCTCCAGATTCTGTTAAATATGTCTGGCAGGGGTCTGGATCCACCCGTCCTGTGTAGTTCCTGCCATCTCCTCTCCACAATCTCCACAAGGGCTTCGTTAGCCTCTTGTAAAAAATCGTCCCGCACACTGCCTGCTGTCTTCCTCCATCATCAAAATCCAATAATAAAATGGTTGGTTCAACTCTGGTTGTACTGCGCACATGCGTGGCCGCGCCCTGCATTAGCATTTCAGATCGGACAGCAGACCAGAAACGCGCGAAGAGGAAAAAAAAAATTGCATATGCGCAGAATGGGTGATTTTTTTTTTTAGGTTTGGAACCTTCGGCAAACGGGCGAAATCGCAAAAAGCCAAAAATGTAGAATGACGTGGAACTGCACCCCAACGAGTAGCGAGATTTCACTAATACACACACTGCACCTTGTCTCCCTCTGTAGGCCAGCCTGGTGACCAAGCTCGGTATCAGTGACATGGAGAAATGTCCGGGGCCGTCCGATCTCCTCTTTCACTTCACAGCGGCCAGCGAGAGAGCTCAGGATGGCACCAGCATGCTTTACCGGCTCTGTGTGTTGCTCAACAACAGGTTGAAAAGACAGCAGGAGGTCCCGAGGAGTTACAGGTGAGGAGGGCACTGTCCCTAGTACTTCAGCAGGGTAAGGGTCGCTCACTGTAATGGTACAGCATCACCTTATTGAGCAGGGTAAAGGTCGCTCACTGTCACTGAACAGAGTTGGTATTTATTGAGCAGGATAAGGATTACTCACTAACTGTGGAGTCACTGTACAGCAGGGTAAGGATTACTCAGTAACTGTGGAGTCACTGTACAGCAGGGTAAGGATTATTCACTGTGTACAGCAGGGTAAGGATTATTCACTAACTGTAGAGTCACTGTACAGCAGGGTGAGGATTATTCACTGCACAGCAGGGTAAGGATTATTCACTAACTGTAGAGTCACTGTACAGCAGGGTAAGGATTACTCACTAACTGTAGAGTCACTGTACAAGAGCGTATGGCTCAAACCAGTATCTTCTCCACAGAGCCCTTGTGTTGGAGTTTCATTCTCTCTTGGACCATGTGGCCCATTCTCAGCAGCGACGGCACTTGGTGCTGGTCATCGACGGTGCCGATTGTGTTCAGACCGAAAGAGGCCAACGCACATCGGACTGGATCCCTGAGCACGTGCCACGTGTGAGTATCGACGTGATGTACTCTTGTATTCCAACTCCTGCACTGAGGTGTCATCCATGGCCCAGTGGCTCTCTCTCTCTCTCGCCTCCGAGATATGTTCAGGTTTCCAATCTAGCTCCGGACGTTTCAGCCCCACAATCCAGGTCGACACACGGTGCCAGTACCCTCCCTCTCTGTGTGTCTCTGTGTGTCTGTCTGACTGTCTCTGTGTGTCTGTCTGTCTCTGTGTGTCTGTCTGTCTGTCTCTCTCTCGCTCTCTCTCTCCTATTCTATTGTCTGTCTCTCTCTCTCTGTCTCTATAAAACCTGTGACGTTTCTCAGAGTCAAGCAGGTTGATAGTTTGAGCCGCCTGTGTTGTGACCCTCAGGGTGTGACGCTGGTGCTGAGTGTCACGGAGGACTCCTTGCTGCATTGCGCTCTGGCCAAGAGCAAGGGGGCCGTGACCATCCGCCTGGGCCCACTGGAGCCGCTCGACAGGTCAGAGGTCGTGCGCCGGAGCCTGGCCATCTACGGCAAAAAGCTGGAGGAGTCGGCCTTCAACAACCAGGTGAGGGCGGAGCGGGCGGGCGAGCGCTGGAACATAAACAGGAGCAGGAGTCAGCCATTCGGCCCCTTGAGCCTGCTCCGACATCCAATGAGATCATGGCTGATCTTCGACCTCAGTTCCACTTTCCCGCCCATATCCAACTGGATGGGCCACTTAAATTTCTCATTCTCCATCTCCCCGTATTCAGGCCAACGCTCCCCGTTGGTGTCAGCTGTGGCTCGGTGGGTCCTCTGAGTCAGAAGGTCGTGGGTTCAAGTCCCTGCTCCAGAGACTCCAGTCCCATAATCCAGGGCTGACACCCCCGGAGCCAGTACTGAGGGAGCGCTGCACTGTGGGAGGGGCAGTGCTGAGGGAGCGCTGCACTGTGGGAGGGGAAGTGCTGAGGGAGCGCTGCACTGTGGGAGGGGCAGTGCTGAGGGAGCGCTGCACTGTGGGAAGGGCAGTGCTGAGGGAGCGTTGCACTGTGGGAGGGGCAGTGCTGAGGGAGGGACAGTGCTGGGGGAGCGCTGCACTGTGGGAGGGGCAGTGCTGAGGGAGCGTTGCACTGTGGGAGGGGCAGTGCTGAGGGAGGGACAGTGCTGAGGGAGCGCTGCACTGTGGGATGGGCACTGCTGAGGGAGCGCTGCACTGTGGGAGGGGCAGTGCTGAGGGAGCGCTGCACTGTGGGAGGGACAGTGCTGAGGGAGCCTCCGCTGCACTGTGGGAGGGTCAGTGCTGAGGGAGCGCTGCACTGTGGGAGGGACAGTGCTGAGGGAGCCTCCGCTGCACTGTGGGAGGGTCAGTGCTGAGGGAGCGCTGCACTGTGGGAGGGACAGTGCTGAGGGAGCCTCCGCTGCACTGTGGGAGGGGCAGTGCTGAGGGAGGGACAGTGCTGAGGGAGCGCTGCACTGTGGGATGGGCACTGCTGAGGGAGCGCTGCACTGTGGGAGGGGCAGTGCTGAGGGAGCGCTGCACTGTGGGAGGGGCAGTGCTGAGGGAGCGCTGCACTGTGGGAGGGACAGTGCTGAGGGAGCCTCCGCTGCACTGTGGGAGGGTCAGTGCTGAGGGAGCCTCCGCTGCACTGTGGGAGGGTCAGTGCTGAGGATGCACTGCACTATCGGGGGGGCAGTACGGAGGGAGCGCTGCATTGACGGAGCTGCTGTCTTTCGGATGAGATATTAAACCGAGTCTCCGTCTGCCCTCTTGGGTGGATGTAAAGGATCCCACAGCCGCTATTGGAAGAAGAGCAGGGGGGAATTCGCCCCGGTGTCCTGGGGTCAAGATTTATATTGAAACCAACATCACTGCAACAAATCAAATGGTGAGGTCATTTATCACATTGCTGTTTGTGGGAGGTTGCTGCACACACATTGACTGCCGCATTTCCCACATTACAAGAGTGACTACACTTCAAGAAAAAAAAGTACTTTGTTGGCTGTAAAGCGCTTTGGGACGACCTGAGGCTGTGAAAGGTGCTGTATTAATGTGAATACCTTCAGCTGCCTGGGCCCCGAGCTCTGGAACTCCCTCCCTAAACCTCTCCGCCTCTTTACTACTTTCAAACCCTCCTTAAAACCTACCTCTTTGACCCAGCTTTTGGTCATCTGCCGTAATTTCTTCTTCTGTGACTCGGTGTTAAATTTTTTGTTTCATAATACTCCAGTGAAACACCTTGGGATGTTTTACTACATTAAAGGCGCAATGTAAATACAAGTTGTTGTTGTTGTTGTTGTAGCGTTTCTTTCTCCAGATTCCAACATTATGGCTCCATTTTCCCCAAAGCTTTTTTTTGGTGTACTTGAGTTGGGCCCGAGTACGCCAAACAAATGTTCTAAGTTTCCCGTTGGATTTCTTCATTTTGGTGCAGCCTAACCTGTCCTTTAGTTTTGGGGGTGGAGCCTTGATCGGCGCCAAAATGATCACATTGCCACGGTAACCAGGGACACAATGTGAGTTGAGGTTGGAAAGTGAAACATACAGCCAGCTCCCAACACATTAAAACACATTGCAGCAACTTGCCTCCAATTATTAAAGTGCCCCAACCCCCCCCCCCCAACCCCCAATGCCGGTGCTGATCCCCTCCCCATCCCAGGCCGAAGGGCCTCCCGGTTCGCTCCCCCATCTGCCCCTCGCCCCGAGTTCCTTTCCGGCCCGCCCCGAGCCCCAAGTGCCTTGCTGGACTTCTCGCCTTTCCCTGGCCGAGTGGCCTCCTCCCTCCCAGTCCCCGCACCTAACTATACCCAAAAGGCTTCTCCCTCTCTCTCACCCCCCTCTCTCTCACCCCCCCTCTCTCTCACCCCCCCCTCTCTCTCACCCCCCCTCTCTCTCACCCCCTCCTCTCTCTCACCCCCTCCTCTCTCTCTCTCACCCCCTCCTCTCTCTCTCTCACCCCCTCCTCTCTCTCTCTCACCCCCTCCTCTCTCTCTCTCACCCCCTCCTCTCTCTCTCTCACCCCCCCCTCTCTCTCTCTCACCCCCCCCTCTCTCTCTCTCACCCCCCCCTCTCTCTCTCTCACCCCCCCCTCTCTCTCTCACCCCCCCTCTCTCTCTCACCCCCCCTCTCTCTCTCACCCCCCCTCTCTCTCTCACCCCCCCTCTGCTGCACTTGCCGGTGCTGATTTCCTTAACTCTCCAGAAGGTTTTTCTGTAGAGGCCACATACACTGGCCTAAGCAGAACTGGAGTAACTCTCAGCTGGCTAAAGTTGCCTAAGTGTCTAGAATTGGCACAGGTGGCAGGTTACTCCCCCTTTGGCTGAAAAAAAATTACCTACAAAATGGTGACTAACTGAGTTACGCTGGTGCAAATTGATCAGGGAAACTGTGGTTTTTAAACTTAAGCCAAAAAAAACAGCCTGCTCCAAAAAAATGGTGCAGATCACTGGGGAAAATTGAGCTCAACAACAGTGTTTCCCTCATTACACAGTGACTACACTCCAAAAGTACTTTATTGGCTGTAAAGAGTTTTGAGACGTCCATTGGTCGCGGAAGGCGCTATATAAATGCAAGTCTTTTTCAGATGCGGCTGTTGGTCATCAAGAAGGAATCTCACAATCCCCTCTTCCTGAAGCTGGCGAGCGAGGTGCTGCGAGAGTTCGGGGTCTTCGAGAAGGTTGGTGTGTCGGTGACCTTTCAACACCCCCTGTCCCCTCCTTCCCCCATGTATCTTTGTGGCCTTTCACCTCTGCCCCCTCCCCCATGTGTCTGAGACTTCACCTACCACCCCTCCACCCGTGCGTTTGTGACCTTTCACCTCCCCGTCCCTGCTTCACCACCCCCTACCCCGCCAGCACCGCTTCCCAGTAAAGGACTGCACAATGTTTGACTGCTGCCATTCTGTGCTACACAATTAGGTCTGGACTTCACCTCACAAGCCGTGTCATAAAGGACCCAGTCAATCCACAGACTACGGAGATTTGACCCCAGGTCCCAGAGGATGAAAGGTCAGTGTCTGACCCCACCCAGTTCACCACCAAAGAGAGGAGACCTTCATCCCCTCTGCCTGGGGCTTTGACCCCAGGTCCTGGAATCCAGCTGTGGGCTGTGATTGTTGGCGGGACATTGAAGCCGCACTGATTACAGCGGAGTCCCGATCCTTTCCTGGCCCAGGGGAGTCGCTGGATAGTGACTGGGAATCCTGGCTAATCCCCCTCCACCCCCACAACCCGGTGAGGGGAATAGAACCTGGGCTCTTCCTACCCTGAGGCACACAATTCACTACCCAGAATTTCCCGCCCTCGCCCCGTCACTGTTTCTCTTGTGGCATTCTCGTGCCTCGCTCGTTCACCAATCCGCCTCCTCTGTCCTTTTCCCAGATTTCGGAGCAGATCCGTGCCCTGCCGACGACACTGCGCCTGTTGATCCAGCACACGCTGGGCTGCCTGGAGGAGCAGCACGGAACGGGAATGGTGACCTTCGCCCTCAGCGCGCTGAGCGCCAGCGGGAAAGGTAAGGGAGCATGTTCATTGTATCGCAGAGCAATTGGGAACAGGAGAAGGCCATTCAGTCCCTTGAGCCTGTTACACCATTCCATTATATCACCTCTGATCTGTAGCCTAACTCATTTTAACTGCCTTGGTTCTGTAACTCTTAATACACTTGCCTAGCAAAAAGCTACCAATCTCGGTTTTGAAATTTTCAATTGACCTCCAGCCTCAACAGCTTTTTCGGGGAGAGAGTGTCAGATTTCCAGCACCCTTTGTGTGAAGCCGTGGTTCCTGAAAGCACCCTCAACAGCCTGGCTCTCATTTTAAGGTGATGCTCTGTTGTTCTGGACTCTCCCACCAGAGGAAATGGTTTACTCCATCGGCCATATCGAATCATTTAATCCTCTTAAACACTTCAATTAGTTCAGCCTTTATCCTTCTAAACCCAAGAGTCTATGCAGCCTGTCCTCATTGTTTAACCCTTTCCGCTGGGTCCAGTCGACAGGCAAACCCTCCTCATGGATTGTAAGTTGTCATTTACCCACAGCCAGATGTGAGAGATTGTCCGGGCAGTTAGTGGGCTTCTCATTGGCTTTTACAGGAGAAATTATAAAGAGGAATAAGAAAATGGCAGAGAAATTAAACAAATACTTTGTGTCTGTCTTCACGGAAGAAGATGCAAAATATCTCCTGGAAACTGTGGAGAACCAAGGGTCTAGTGAGCATGAGGAACGGAAAGAAATTAGTAAATTTTATTAATAAAAAAATAATATTGGAGAAATTAATGGGACTGAGCCGATAAATCCCCTGGACCTGATGGCCTACATCCTAGGGTTTTGAAAGAGGTGGGTATAGAGATAGTGGATGCATTGGTTGCCATCTTCCAAAATTCCATCGATTCTAGAACGGTTCCCGTGGTTTGGAAGGTAGCAAATGTAACTGGGCTATTTAAGAAAGGAGGGAGAGAGAAAATGAGGAACTACAGACCAGTTAGCCTGACATCAGTCGGAGGGAAAATGCTCGATTCTGTTATTAAGGATGTGGCAACAGGTCACTTAGAAAATAATAAGATTGGGCAGAGTCAATACTGCTTTATGAAAGGGAAATCGTGTTTGACAACTCTGTTAAATTTGTTAAGGTTGTAACTAATAGAATAGATAAAGGGGAGCCAGTGGATGTGATGTATTTAGATTTTCAGAAGGCATTCGATAAGTTGCCACACAAGAGATAATTAAACAAAATTAGGGCTCATGGGATTGGGGGTCAAATACTAACATGGATTGAGGATTGGTTAATGGACAGAAAACAAAGAGTAGAAATAAACGGGTCATTTTCGGGTTGACAGGCTGTAACTAGTGCGGTGCCACAAGGATCGGTGCTTGGGCCCCAGCTATTCACAATCTATATCAATGATTTGGATGAGGGGACCAAATGTTATCTATCCAAGTTTACTGATGATACAAAGCTAGTTGGGAATGTAAGTTGTGAGGAGGATGCAAAGAAACTTAAAGGGGATATAGACAGACTGAGTGACTGGGCAAGAACATGGCAAATGGAATATAATGCAGAGAAATGTGAAATTATCCACTTTTTTAGGAAAAATAGAGTATTTTTTAAACGCTGAGAGATTAGGAAATGTTGGTGTTCAGCGGGACCTGGCTGTCCTTGTACACGAATCACTGAAAGTTAACCTGCAGGTACAGAAGCAATTAAGAAAGCAAATGGTATGTTGGCCTTTATTACAAGAGGATTTTAGAGTAAGAATAAAGATGTCTTACTTTAAAGTTATTTAGGGCCCTGGTGAGACCACACTTGGAGTATTGTGTACAGTTTTGGTCTCCTTACCTAAGGAAGGATATACTCTCCATAGAGGGAGTGCAATGAAGGTTAACCAAACTGTTTCCTGGGATGGTGGGGATTGTCCTATGAGGAGAGATTGAGTAGATCAGACCTATATTCTCTGAAGTTTTGAAGAATGAGATGCGATCTCATTGAAACATACAAAATTCTTACAGGGCTTGACAGGGTAGATGCAGGGAGGATGTTTTCCCCCTGGCTGAGGAGTCTAGAACCAGAGGTCACAGTCTCAGAATAAGGAGTTGGCCATTTAGGACCGAGATAAGACATTTCTTAATTCAGGGTGGTGAATCTTTGGAATTCTCTACCCCAGAGGGCTGTGGATGCCCGGTCGTTGAGTATATTCAAGACAGATGTTTGAATATCAAAGGATTAGGATTGTCCAGGAAAGTGGAGTTGAGGACGAAGATCAGCCATCTCATTGAATGACGGAGCAGGCTTGAGGGGCTGAATGGCCAACTCCTGCTCCTAATTGTTATGTTCTTTTATCTCCTCCATTAATCCTGCTGAGATACAGCATGGGCACAACTCCCTTACACTCCCTTCACAGATGCTGACTGACCTGCTGAGATTTCCAGCAATTTCTGTTTTTATTCCAGGTACAGCACGGGTTAGATACAGAGTAAAGGTCCCTCTACACTGTTCCATCAAACACTCCCAGGGCAGAGAGAGGAGATGTTCATCTGCTCTGTCTGGGGCTGGACGTGACCACTGCGGCCTGAGTGTGAAAGGTCACTGTCTGACCCATTCCCTCAGCCAGTCCGTGTTTGTTTTCCGATACGTAAGCCTGGTTAAGTTATGACCAAGGTGCATTCCAACTGCGGGAATGTTGATCGTGTGTTCTGTCCGACCTTCCATTCTCAGGTCTGCGGGAGAGAGACCTTTATTCCATCCTGTGCACCAGCAGCGGGCTGCGGACAGGAAGCCCCCCACCGCAGTGGGAGGAAGTGATGCAAGAGACCCTGAAGCCGAGCAGGCCCGTTCCCATGGCGACCTTTGCTGGCCTGCTGCGGAGCCTCCGATGGTAAGGAAACTAACTCCCTCCCTAAAGCTCTCTACCTCTTTGCTCCGCTTCACCAAGCTTTTTGGTCACCTGCCTTAATATCTCCTTTAAATAAACGCACTTGGCGGCCATGTTTTCAGCCACCTGGGCCCTACGCTCTGGAATTCCCTCCTTTAGGGGGGTGGGGGGTGGATGAGGACGAGGACTCCGTAACGGTGATAATCGGACAGAGGGGGCTGAAGGTCTCTCTCTGCTGGGGGACTGGGTGGAGGCGACAGGGTGTCAGGCACACTGACCTTTCACCCTCTGGGACCTGGGGTCAAATCCAGCCATAGACAGAGAGGGGGGGAAGGTAGGTGTTTAGGGGGCTACCATTGGTACTGAGCCCCACACAGAGCAGGAAGGGACCAGTTCCACCCTGCCAGGCCTGTGCAGTGTGAGCTGATCCTAGCCTGGGGGTGGGTGGTGTAACGGGATGGTAGAGCTTTGTATTCTGGGAGGACGGAGATCCAATGAACAGAGCAACTTCCCTCACCGCTCTGCTGTGGGATGAATGGCTCATTCTCATTCTTTGTTCTCTTGCCTGTGTCTTTTAACTTTGTTCCTGGGATGTGGGCGTCGCTGGTAAGACCAGCATTTTTTGCCCATCCCGAATTGCCCTCGAGAAGATGGTGGTGCGCCTCCTTCTTGAACCGCTGCAATCCGTGAGGTGAAGGTACTCCCACACTGCTGTAGGGGAGGGAGTTCCAGGATTTTGACCCGTTGATTATGAAGAAACGCGATATATTTCCAAATCAGGATGGTGTGTGACTTGGAGGGGAACGTGGAGGTGGTGGTGTTCCCATGCGGCTGCTGCCCTTGTCCTTTTAGGTGGTAAAGGTCGTGGGTTTGGGAGGTGCTGCTGAAGAAGCCTTGGCGTGTTGCTGCAGTGCATCTTGTAGATGGTACACACTGCAGCCACGTTGTGCTGGTGGTGGAGGGGGTGGATGGGATGCCAATCAAGCGGGCTGCTTTGTCCTGGATGGTGTCGAGCTTCTTGAGTGTTGTTGGAGCTGCACTCATCCAGACAAGTGGAAGGTATTCCATCACACTCCTGACTTGTGCCTTGTAGATGGTGGAAAGGCTTTGGGGAATCAGGAGGTGAGACACTCACCGTAGAATACCCAGCCTCTGACCTGCTCTTGTTGTCACAGTATTTATGTGGCTGGTCCAGTTAAGTTTCTGGTCAATGATGACCCCTGGGATATTGATTCTGTCTGTCTCTGTGTGTGTCTCTCTCTCTCTCTCTCTCTCTCTCTCTCTCCAGTATTCTGGGGGTCTGGGCCCCTGCAGAGACACCCAGCTCTCGGCTCCACCTGTCCAACACCCTGTGGCGGGTGGCTGTGCAGCTGCGGTACCTGAGGGACAATGGTCGAGAGAAGCTGATACATCTCTACCTGTCAGGTGAGCTTGGCCCCTGGTTCGCCGCGGGCTGCGTTCTATTGGAGGGAGTTGTGCTGCGGCTCCCCTGGTGGCTCCGGGCACCACTCAGTGGGTAGCGCACTTGCCTCTGAATCAGAAGGTTGTGGGTTTAAGTCCCACTCCAGGGACTCGAGCACATAAATCTAGGCTGACACTCCAGTGCAGTGCTGAGCGAGCGCTGCACTGTCGGAGGTGACGTCTTTTGGATGAGACGTTAACCGAGGCCCCGAGGTGGACATACAATAAGGACATAAGAATCAGAGAAGCAATAGGCCATTTGCCCTCTCGGCATTCAATAAGATCATGGCTGATCTGATCCTGGCCTCAACTCCATTGAGAAATGTTTAAAAGCCAGCAGAGAACAACTTAAAAAAAAATGATTGAGAGAAGATAGATTATGAAAGTAAACTAGTATGAAATATAAAATCAGAATGTAAGAGTTTCTACAGGTACATAAAAAGAAAAAGAGTGGCTAAAGTAAATATTGGTCCCCTGGAGGATGAGACTAGGGAATTAATAATGGAGAACAGGGAAATGGCAGAGATGTTGAACAAATATTTTATATCGGTCTTCACAGTAGAAGACACTTAACCTATCCCAATAGTGGATAATCAAGGGGCTATAAGTAGGGAGGAACTTAATACAATCACTATCACTAATGAAGTAGTACATGGTAAAATAATGGGACTAAAGGCAGACAAGTCCCTGGACCTGATGCCTTACATCCTCGGGTCTTGAGAGAGGTGTCTGCCTGAGGAAAAGAGTGTTTGAAAACCAGGCCCTCAAATCTGCCATCAAGCTCATGGTCGACAGGGCTGTATTAATACCCACCCTCCTGTATAGCTCAGAGACATGGACCATGTAAAGTAGACACCTCAAGTCGCTGGAGAAATACCATCAACGATGTCTCTGCAAGATCCAACAAATCCCCTGGGAGGACAGAGACACCAACATCAGCTGGAGTTCATTATTAAGGAAGCAGTAGCGAGACATTTGGAAAAGCATAATTCAATCAAGCAGAGTCAGCATGGTTTTATGAAAGAGAAATCCTGTTTGACAAATTTGCTGGAGTTTTTTGAGCAGGGTGGCTAAGGGGGAACCAGTGGATGTGGTGTATTTGGATTTCCAGAAGGCATTCGATAAGGTGCCACATAAGAGGTTACTGCACAAGATAAAAGCTCACGGGGTTGGGGTAATATATTAGCAAGGATAGGGATTGGCTAACGAACAGAAAACAGAGTCGGGATAAATGGGTCATTTTCCGGTTGCCAAACAGTAACTAGTAGGGTGCTGCAGGGATCAGTGCCAGGGCCTCAACTATTTACAATCTATATTAATGACTTGGATGAAGGGACTGAGTGTAATGTAACCAAGTTTGCTGATGACACACAGATGGGTGGTAAAGCAAATTGTGAGGAGTACACAAAAAATCAACAAAGGGATATAGACAGGCTAAGTGTGGGCAAAAATTTGGGGTTTAATATGGAAAAATGTGAGGTTATCTACTAAGGCAGAAAAAATAGAAAAGCAAATTATAATTTAAATGGAGAAAAATTGCAAAGTGCTGCAGTACAGAGGGACCTGGGGGTACTTGTGCATGAAACACAAAAAGTTAGTATACAGGTACAGCAAGTGATCAGGAAGTCAATGGAATGTTGGCCTTTATTACAAGGGGGGGATAGAGTATAAATGCAGAGCAATCCTGCTACAACTGTACAGGGTATTGGTAAGGCCACACCTAGATCCTGCGTGTAGTTTTGGTCTCCGTATTTAAGGAAGGATATACTTGCTTTTGGAGGCAGTTCAGAGAAGGTTCACTAAGTTGATTCCAGAGATGAGGGGGTTGACTTATGAGGAAAGGTTGAGGAGGTTGGGCCTATACTCACTGGAATTCAGAAGAATGAGAGGTGATCTTATCGAAACATATAAGATTATGAGGGGGCTTGACAAGGTGGATGCAGAGAGGATGATTCCACTGATGGCGGAGACTAGAACTCGAGGGCATAATCTTAGAATAAGGGGCTGCCCATTTAAAACAGAGATGAGGAGAAATTTCTTCTCTCTGAGGGTTGTAAATCTGTGGAATTTGCTGACTCAGAGAGCTGTGGAAGCTGGGACATTGAATAAATTTAAGACAGAAATAGACAGTTTCTTAAACGACAAGGGGATAAGGTGTTATCGGGAGTGGGCAGGGAAGTGGAGCTGAGTCCATGATCGAATCAGACATGATCATTTTGAATGGTGGAGCAGGCTCGAGGGGACAAATGGCCGACTCGTTCTCCTATTTCTTATGTTCTTATCGCTCACTCCCACCCTCTCCCCATATCCCTCAATCCCACCGTTATATCTTGTCCTTGTCGCCAACAGCTCACCTGTGGCGACTGATGGACCCTGCGGGGAAGGAGACGTTTACCGACTGTGACCCTGAGGCTCTCGCTGCCCTCCCAGATCATCTGGTACGGAACCTCGCTCAGTCCCAGCTCGTGATGGTGTTAGAGTGTGTGTAATAGTGAGCGAGTATAGGAGTGGGCCCAGTGTGTGTAATAGTGAGCGAGTACAGGAGTGGGCCCAGTGTGTGTAATAGTGAGAGGGTTTAGGAGTGGGCCCAGTGTGTAATAGAGAGGGTATAGGAGTGGGCCCAGTGTGTAATAGTGAGAGGGTATAGGAGTGGGCCCAGTGTGTGTAATAGTGAGAGGGTATAGGAGTGGGCCCAGTGTGTAATAGGGAGGGTATAGGAGTGGGCCCAGTGTGTAATAGTGAGAGGGTATAGGAGTGGGCCCAGTGTGTGTAATAGTGAGAGGGAATAGGAGTGGGCCCAGTGTGTGTAATAGTGAGAGGGTATAGGAGTGGGCCCAGTGTGTGTAATAGTGAGAGGGTATCGGAGTGGGCCCAGTGTGTGTAATAGTGAGAGGGTATAGGAGTGGGCCCAGTGTGTGTAATAGTGAGAGGGTATCGGAGTGGGCCCAGTGTGTGTAATAGTGAGAGGGTATAGGAGTGGGCCCAGTGTGTGTAATAGAGAGGGTATAGGAGTGGGCCCAGTGTGTGTAATAGTGAGAGGGTATCGGAGTGGGCCCAGTGTGTAATAGTGAGAGGGTATAGGAGTGGGCCCAGTGTGTAATAGTGAGAGGGTATAGGAGTGGGCCCAGTGTGTGTAATAGTGAGAGGGTATAGGAGTGGGCCCAGTGTGTAATAGTGAGAGGGTATAGGAGTGGGCCCAGTGTGTAATAGTGAGAGGGTATAGGAGTGGGCCCAGTGTGTAATAGTGAGAGGGTATAGGAGTGGGCCCAGTGTGTAATAGAGAGGGTATAGGAGTGGGCCCAGTGTGTAATAGTGAGAGGGTATAGGAGTGGGCTCAGTGTGTGTAATAGTGAGAGGGTATAGGAGTGGGCCCAGTGTGTAATAGTGAGAGGGTATAGGAGTGGGCCCAGTGTGTGTAATAGTGAGAGGGTATAGGAGTGGGCCCAGTGTGTGTAATAGTGAGAGGGTATAGGAGTGGGCCCAGTGTGTAATAGTGAGAGGGTATAGGAGTGGGCCCAGTGTGTGTAATAGTGAGAGGGTATAGGAGTGGGCCCAGTGTGTGTAATAGAGAGGGTATAGGAGTGGGCCCAGTGTGTAATAGTGAGAGGGTATAGGAGTGGGCCCAGTGTGTGTAATAGTGAGAGGGTATAGGAGTGGGCCCAGTGTGTAATAGTGAGAGGGTATAGGAGTGGGCCCAGTGTGTAATAGTGAGAGTACAGCACGGGTGTGCAGTAATGAGCATGCACTTGAGGCGCTCGTGTTTGTGATCGAGAGCGGGGGCGTGTGGGCGGAGCGAGCGAGTGTACAGGAGAAAACCCCGTGGTGTGTGATTGGGAGAGTACGTGGGGAGCTGCTGGGCAATGTGCGCACTGATGATGTGGTCCACGGCTGCTCTCTCTCTCTCCAGACCCTCTGTGGGGAGCTGACCCGCCTCGCCTCACTCCTCACCAACCTGCGCTTCTCCTCGCTGCACGTCAGACTGGGAATCCTCCCACAGCTGGCATCGACCTTCTCCCTGTACTGTGAGTATGCCCCCTCCCCCCTCACCACATGCTGCCTTCCCCCCCACCCCCCCCACCCCCTCACCACACCCTGTCTCTCTCTCTCTCTCTCTCTCTCTTCCCCCCCCCCCACCCCCTCACCACACCCTGTCTCTCTCTCTCTCTCTCTCTCTCTCTCTCTCTCTCTCTCTCTTTCTCCCACCCCCCCACCCCCTCACCACACCCTGTCTGTCTGTCTCTCTCTCTCTCTCTCTCTCTCTCTCTCTCTCTTTCTCTCCCCCCTCCCCCCTCACCACACCCTGTCTCTCTCTCTCTCTCTCTCTCTCTCTTTCTCTCCCCCCTCCCCCCTCACCACACCCTGTCTCTCTCTCTCTCTCTCTCTCTCTTTCTCTCCCCCCCCCCCTCACCACACCCTGTCTCTTTCCCCCCCCCCCCCCCACCCCCTCACCACACCCTGTCTCTCTCTCTCTCTCTCTCTCTCTCTCTCTCTCTCTCTCTCTCTCTCTCTTTCTCTCCCCCCTCCCCCCTCACCACACCCTGTACCTTCATTCCCCTCTGATTCACAACACTCAGAAGAAATTCCTCCTCATCTCTGTCTTAAGGTTGAGGAGGTTGGGCCTCTACTCAATGGAATTCAGAAGAATGAGAGGTGATCTTATTGAAACGTATAAAATTATGAGGGGGCTTGACGAGGTGGATGCAGAGAGGATGTTTCCACTGATAGGGGAGACTAGAACTAGAGGGCATAATCTTAGAATAAGGGGCCACCCATTTAAAACTGAGATGAGGAGAAATTTCTTCTTTCGGGAGGTGGGGGGGGGGGGTTGTAAATCTGTGGAATTCACTGCCTCAGAGAGCTGTGGAAGCCGGGACATTGAATAAATTTAAGACAGAAATAGACAGTTTCTTAAACGATAAGGGGTAATGGGGATGTGAGCTGAGTCATGATCGGATCAGCCATGATATTGAATGGCGGAGCAGGCTCGAGGGGCCGTATGGCCAACTCCTGCTCCCATTTCTTATGCTGTTAAATGGTCGACCCCTTATTCTGAGACTTTGATCACCAGGTCTAAACTTCTTCACTCAGGGTTTGTAAATCTTTGGAATTTTTTTTATCCCAGACGGCTGTGGATGCCCGGTTGTTGAGTTTATTCAAGACAGTTTATTCAAGACAGTTATCGATAGATTTCTGGATATTAAGGATGGGGATTGTGCAGGGAAGAGGAGTTGAGGTAGAAGATCAGCCATGATCTTATTGGATGGCGAAGCAGGCCTACACCTGCTCCTAATTCTGATGTTGTGAGCTGTGAGCTGTGACGGATCGTTCTAATTCTCTGAACCCTCCGTCAGCCTTGTGTAAAAACCCTTCTGTCCTCCAGATGCTGCAGCCTCAGGAGATGGCGGGAGTCACGGATCCCTCCCAGAGGTCAGCCCTTACAGAGACTTCATCGACGCCAACATTCCTGTTCTTTCCCAGAATCCCTCGCTCTTCTGGCAACAGGCCCTCAACCAGCCCGACTCCTCGCCTGTCTGCCGGCAGGCCCAGGGGCTGCTGGGTAAGGACGGCACGTTCCCCCTCCCGTCAGAGAAGGTGCCGGAAGATTTCCGCCTCGTCGAGTGGACCAACAAGCCGCAGGTTGTCAGCGGGACTGAGGGGTAAATGACCTTCTGTTTCTGTCTCGGTGGGGGGCCTCGGGTGGAGTACTGTGTCCAATTCTGGGCACCACACTTTAGGAAGGATGTCAAGGCCTCGGAGATTGACCAGAATGGTACCAGGTGTGAGGGACTTCAGTGGTGTGGAGAGATAAGCTGGAATTGTTCTTCGAGCAAAGAGCATTAAGGGGAGATTCAATGGAGGTGTTCAAAACCGTGAGGGATTTTGATCGAGTAAATAGGGAGAAGCTGTTTCTACTGACAGAAATACTTGCATTTATATAGCACCTTTCACGACCTTAGGACGTCCCAAAGCGCTTTACAGCCAATTAAGTACTTTTTTTTGGAGTGTTGTAATGTAGGGAAATGCGGCAGCCAATTTGGGCAAAGCAAGATCCCGCAAGCAGCAGTGTGATAACGACCAGATCACCTGTTTTTGGAAATTGAGGGATAAATATTGGCCCCAGGACACTGGGGAGAACTCACCTGCTCTTCTTCCAGTCGTGATCGTGGGATCTTTTGCATCCACCTGAGACTGAGCCTCTGTTTTAACATCGCATCTGAAAGACGACACCTCCAACAGTGCAGCACTCCTTCAGTACGGGCATCGGGAGTGTCGGCCCTGGATTATGGGGCTCGAATCTCTGGAGTGGGGGCTCGAACCCACAACCTTCTGACCCAGAGAGAGGGAGACTGACTGAGCCACGGCTGACGCATGTCAGGGTGGGGAGGGTAATGGTGGCAGTGGGCTGATTACTACTACTACAACAACAACTTGTATTTATATAGCACCTTTTAACGTCGTGAAACATCCCAAGGTGCTTCACAGGATTATTATGTGATAACAATTTGACACCGAGCCATATAAGTTGAAATTAGGGCTGTTGACCAAAAGCTGGGTCAAGGAGAGTCTTGAAGTAGGAACGAGGTGGAGAGGTTTAGGGAGGGAGTTCCAGAGCTCGGGGCCCAGGCAGCTGAAGGGCTGGACACCGATGGTGGAGCAATTATAATCAGGGATGGTCAAAAGTGCAGAATTAGAGGAAAGCAGACATCTCGGGGGTGTGGGGAGGGGGGCGGGGGGGGGGGGGAGGGGGAGGTGGTGGTTGGGGAGCTGGAGGAGATTAGAGATAGGGAGGGCGAGGCAATGGAGGGATTTGAAAACGAGGATGAGAATTTTGAAATCGAGGCGTTCCTTAACCAGGAGCCAGTGTAGGTCAGCGAGCACAGAGGTGATGGGCGAGCGGGACTTGGTGCGAGTTAGGATACAGTCCGCCGAGTTTTGGATGATCTCAAGTTTACGTAGGGTAGAATGTGGGAGGCCAGCCAGGAGTGAGTTAGAATAGTCAAGTCTAGAGGTAACAAAGGCACGGATGAGGGTTTCAGCAGCGGATGAGCTGAGGCAGGGACAGAGACGGACGATGTTACGGAGGTGGAAATAGGCAGTCTTACAGGGGAGAAGAGTCCAAGATCTTGCCTTGTCTTTGCTCGCTGACCTTCCTTGTTCCTTCCTTTTCCTCAGCAAGGTGATGACAACTCCGACGGTGCCGCTGTGTGTGAGTATCTCGCCCGCTGGGCGGACGGCGGTCGTGGGCACCAGCGAGGGCTCCCTGCACATCCTGGACCTGGACAGTGGGCAGGTGGGTCTCCAGAAAACCCCCCTTGACGATGTCGGAGAGACACCCAACTCGTACAGATCCAATCCAATTCACTTCAGAGTGAAAATACCCGACTTAGTGAGGGCTCACTGTCCCAGCCAGCATGGGTTACTGAGCCCCACACACGGGGCAGCAAGAGCCCAGATTTCATTCTCCCACCCCACCCCACCCCATATATGCTGAGTTATCATCGTCATAGGTAGTCCCTCGAAGTCGAAGACTTGCTTCCACTCTAAAAGTGAGTTCTCAGGTGACTGTACAGTCCAATACGAGAATTACAGTCTCTGTCACAAGTGGCACAGGCAGACGTTGAAGGAAAGGGTAGGTGGGAGCCTGGTTTGCCGCACGCTCCTTCCGCTGCCTGTGCTTGATTTCTGCATGCTCTCAGCGATGAGACTCGAGGTGCTCAGCACGCTCCCGGATGCACTTCCTCCACTTAGGGCGGTCTTTGGCCATATCCCAGCTGGCGACGAGGGGGGCCAACAATTGGTACTGAGCCTCACACAGGGCAGGAAGCGCTCAATGCAAATTGCCTTTAATTGGATACATTTCTCTTACTCACTCCATGTGACACTCCATAAAATTCTACATCGGATGTACGGCACAGAAACAGGCCAGTCGGCTCAACCAGTCCATTCCGGTGTTTGTTTCACTCGAGTCTCCTTCCGTCTTTCCTCATCTAACACTATCAGCATAACCCTCTATTCCCTTCTCCCTCATGTTTGTCTAGCCTTCCCTTAAATGTATCTATAGTATTTGTTTCAACCACTCCCTGTGGTATCGAGTTCCACACTCTCAGCACTCTCTGGGTAAAGGAGTTTCTTCTGAATTCTCTATTGGATTTCTTGGTGACTATCTTATATTGATGGCCTCTAGTTATGCTCTTCCCCACAAGTGGAAACATTCTCTCTCTATTCACTCTATCAAAACCTTTCATAATTTTAAAGACTTCTATCAGGTCACCCCTCAGTCGTCTTTTTTTCAAAAAAAAGAGATTTGGCCTGTTCATCCTTTCCGGATATGTATACCCTTGCATTTCTGGTATCATCCTTGTAAATCTCTCTGCACCCTCTCCAGCGCCTCTATATCCTTTTTATAATATGGTGACCAGAACTTGTGTGTGTGGTCTAACCAAGTTTTCGACACAAGTTTAGCATTACATCCCTACTTTTCAATTCTGTCCCTCTAGAAATAAACCCTAGTGCTTGGTTTGTTTTTTATGGCCTTGTTAACCTGTGTCACAACTTTGTGATTTGCGTATTTATACTCTGAGATCCCTTTGTTCCTCTACCCACCTAGACTCTCACCCTCCAAGTAATAAGTGACCTCTCTATTCTTCCTACCAAAATGTAATACCTCACATTTATCTGTGTTGAACTCCATATGTAGTTGCTAACTAACTCCTGCAGCCCCATAACCCACCCCCAAGATATCTGCGCTTCTCCAATTCTGGCCTCTTGTGCATCCATGATTTTAATTGCTCCACCATCGGTGGCTGTGCCTTCAGCTGCCTGGGCCCTAAGTTCTGGAACTCCCTCGCTGCCTCTCGACCTCTCTTTCCTCCTTTGTAGTGTCAGCTGTGGCTCAGTGGGTAGTGCTCTCGCCTCTGACTCAGAGGTTGTGGGCTGAAGTCCAACTTGACCACCTGAATGGGCTGACACTCCAATGCAGCGATGAGGGAGCGCTGCACTGTAGGAGGAGCTGTCTTTCGGATGAGACAGTCAACCAAGGCCACGTCTGCTCTCTATGTAAAAGATCCCATGGCACTATTTCGTAGAAGAGCAGGAAAGTTCTCCCTGGTGTCCTGGCCACTATTTATCCCTCAATCAACATAACAAAAAACAGATTATCTGGTCATTATCATATTGCTGTTTGTGGGATCTTGCTGTGCGTAAATTGGCTGCCGCGTTTCCCACATTACAATGGCGACTACACTCCCAAAAAAAAAGTATTTCATTGGTTGTAAAGCACTTTGAGACGTCCGGTGGTTGTGAAAGCCGCTATATAAATCTTTTTAAAGATGCTCCTTAAAACCTATGATCAAACTTTTGGTCATATATCCTAATATCTCCTTATGTGGCTTGGTGTCCAATTTTGTTTGATTATGCTCCTGTGAAGCATATTGGAATGTTTTACTACGTTAAAGGCGCTATATAAATGCAAGTTATGAGTTAATATACAATACCATATAAGGAGAACGTAATTGGCTTATCCCTTATCAATTACTTTAGTTTTCCTTGATTTAACAAGCTCTTTCTCCGTTGAGCTTACAATATAACTCCTTTACTTTGTTACCTTATCGGTAGTTTCACTCTTGTTGCATGTTCAACCAAGCGAAACCTTTCATTACAAGTTTGTCTCTCTTTCCTGTATCATTCGTACCAATTAAACCAAACCAAAGGATGATGTGTGGCCAGATATTTTCCATTGTGGAACTGACTGTTTCCCCATGCTGCTACCAAATAGAGACTTGCAGCACAGGAGGCCATTCGGCCCATCGTGTCTGTGCTGGTCCTTTGAACGAGTCGTTGTGTTTAGTCCCACTTTCTCGTTTTTTGTCTGTAACTCTGAAAGTTTCTCATCCTCAGGAACCATCCAACTCCCTTCAAATTATTAATGGAATCAGCTTCTACCCCTTTTCAGGTCGAGCGTTCCAGATCCCCACAATTCTGAGTGAAACATTTCTCCACATCTCCCTTCTCGATCTTTTCCCAATGATTTTAAATCTGTGGCCTCTGGTTCTTGACCCACTCAACAGAGGGAATTGCTTTTCTCCTCCTACTCTGAAACCGCTCATCACCTCAAAGCTCGATTAGGTCACTTCTTAACTTTCTTTCAAGGAGAACAGTCCGAACTTGTCCAACCTCTCCTCATAACTGGAGCCCTTCATCCCTGGAAACGTCGTGGTAACCCTCCTCTGTACCTTTTCTAAGGTTTTTACATCTTTCCTGAAGTGTGGTGACCCGAATAGTCCACAATACTCCAGCTGAGGCTTCACCAGCGATTTATAAAGTTTTAGCATGATCTCTTTCCATTTATATTCTATGCCTCTATTTATAAACCCAAGTAGCCCATGTGTTTTTTAAACTAACTTATTAACCAGTCCTGCCACCTTTTAAGGATTTGTGAATATGGACACCAAGGTGTCTCTGCTCATCTACACTTTTTTCAAAATGATTCCACTTATTGTATACTGTCTTTCCGTATTGGTCCTTCCCAAAGTGCATCACTTCACACTTCTCCGCATTGAACTCCATCTGCCCTGCTCCTGACCATTTCACCATCCTGTCTGTCATCCTGATGTCGACAACTATCCCCATCACGATCTACTATGTTCGCAAGTTTTGTATCATCTGCAAACTTTACAATGCTGCTCCCTACACCTGAGTCCAGGTGGATTATAAATGATTCAGAGTGCAGTGACAGATTTTTTAGCACTTGATCCTGAGACTGGCCGTTGCTGCAGGGTCAGCCCTGGTCGAATAGCCCAGTGCTACTTTACAACGACTTGTCCTTCCCTGTTCAACAGGCAATGGCTAAAGGTTAACATTACCACACCATGTGCACGTGTAAATGGCAACTTAATTTCAATATAGATCAGTGAGGTGGTGCATTTTGATAGAAAGAAGTAGGAGGCCACGTATTCCTTGGGAAAGAACTTTAAATGGGCTAGAGGAGCAAAGGCATCTAGAGGTACAGTTTCACAAATCACTACATGTTGCGATGCAGATTAATAAGGCCATAAAAAGCAAACAAAGTACTAGGGTTCATTTCTAGAGCCACAGAATTGAAAAGCAGGGAAGTAATAAGTTTGTATCATCCCTTCGTTACACCACACAAGAACATAAGAAATAGGAGCAGGAGTTGGCCATTTGGCCCCTCGAGCCTGCTCTGTCATTCAATGAGATCATGGCTGATCTGATCATGGACTTAGCTCCACTTCTCTGCCTGTTCCCCATAACCCTTTACTTCCTTATTGCTCAAAAATCTGTCTAGCTACGCCTTAAATATATTCAATGACCCAGCCTCCACAGCTCTCTGGGGCAGAGAATTACAAAGATTTACTACTCTGAGAAGAAATTTCTCCTCATCTCAGTTTTAAATGGGCGGCCCCTTATTCTGAGACTATGTCCCCCAGTTTTAGTTTCCCATGTGTGGAAATATCCTCTTTGCATCCATCTTGTCGAGCAACCTCATCTTGTATGATTCTTCTGAACTCCAATGAGTATAGGCCCAACCTACTCAACCTATCTTCATAAGTCAACCCCCTCATCTCCAGAATCAACCTAGTGAATCTTCTCTGAACAGCCTCCAATGCAAGTATATCCTTAAATACGGAGACCAAAACTGTACGCAGTACTCCAGGTGTGGCCTTACCAATACCCTGTACTGTTGTAGCAGGATTTCTTTGCTTTTATGCTCTATCCTCCTTGCAATAAAGGCCAACATTCTAGTTGCCTTCCTGATCACTTGCTGTACCTGCATACTAACGGTTTGTATTTCATGTACAAAGACCCCCAGGTCCCTCTCTACTGCAGCATTTTGCAATTTTTCTCCATTTAAATTATAATTTGCTTTTCTATTTTTTCTGCCAAAGTGAATACCCTCACATTTTCCCACATTATATCCCATCTGCCAAATTTTTGCTCACTCACTTAGCCTGTCTATATCCTTTTGCAGTTTTTTTTTGTGTCCTCCTCACAATTTGCTTTCCCACCCATCTTTTTGTATCATCAGCAAACTTGGTTACATGACACTCAGTCCCTTCATCCAAGTCGTTAATATAGATTGAGGCCCCAGCACCGATCCCTGCGGCACCCCACTAGTTACTGTTTGCCAACCGGAAAATGACCCATTTATCCCCACTCTCTCTTTTCCGTTAGTTAGCCAATCCTCTATCCAGCTAATATATTACCCCAACCCCGTGAGCTTTTATCTTGTGCAGTAACATTTTATGTGGCACCTTATCAAATGCCTTCTGGAAATCCAAATACACCACATCCACTGGTTCCCCTTATCCACCCTGCTCGTCACATCCTCAAAGAACTCCAGCAAATTTGTAATAGCATGATTTCCCTTTCACAAAACCATGCTGACTTTGCTTGATTGAATCATGCTTTTCTAAATGTCCTGCTACTGTTTCCTTAACAATGGACTTCAGCATTATCCTAAACACAGATGTTAGTCTAACTGGTCTATAGTTTCCTGCTTTTTGTCTGCCTCCTTTTTTTAATAGGGGCATTGCATTTGCAGTTTCCAATCCGCTGGGATCGCCCCAGAATCCAGGGAATTTTGATAGATCACAACCAGTGCATCCAATATCTCTGCAGCCACTTCTCTTAAAAGATCCTCGGATGTAAGCCATCAGGTCCAGGGGACTTGTCCGCCTTTAGTCCCATTATTTTACCGAGTACTACTACTTTAGTGATAGTGATTGTATTAAGTTCCTTTCTCCCTATAGCCCTTGATTATCCACTATTGGGATGCTTTTAGTGTCTTCTACTGTGAAGACCGATACAACATATTTGTTCAACATCTCTGCCATTTCCCTGTTCTCCATTATTAATTTCCCAGTCTCATCCTCCAGGGGACCAACATTTACTTTAGCCACTCTTCCTTTTTATGTACCTGTAGAAACTCTTACTATTTGTTTTTATATTTCGTGTTAGTTTACTTTCATAATCTATCTTCCCTCTCTTAATCATTTTTTTAGTCGTTCTTTGCTGGCTTTTAAAAGTTTCCCAATCCTCTCGCCTCCCATTAGTCTTGGCCACATTGTATGCCCTCCTTCTCAATTTGATACCATCCCTTATTTCCTTAGTTAGCCACGGATTGTTAGCCCTTCTCTTACTGTCTTTCCTTCTCATTGGGATATATTTTTGTTGCGAGTTATGAAATATCTCCTTAAATGTCTGTCACTGCTCATCAACCGTGCCATACTTTAATATAGTACTTGGAGTACTGTGCACAGTTTTGGTCTCCATATTATAAAAAAGGATATAGAGGCACTGGAGAAGGTGCAAAAAAGGTTCACAAGGGTGATAACAGAACTGAGAGGTTACAACTATCAGAACAGACTGAACAGGTTGGGGCTCTTTTCTCTAGAGAAGAGAAAGCTACCAAGTGACCTGATGGAGGTCTTTAAGTTTATGAAAAAGTTCTATAGGATAGACGTAGAGAAGATGTTTCCACTTGTGTGTGGTGTCCAAAACTAGGGGCCATAAATATAAGCTAGCCATTAATAAATCCAGTAGAGAATTCAGGAGAATTCTTTACACAGTGTGGTGAGATTGTGAAACTCTGGAGTAGGTTTTAAAAATTTGTTCAGGGGATGTGGGCCTCGCTGGCAAGACCAGCATTTATTGCCCATCCCTAATTGCCCTTGAGAATCACCACCTTGAACCACTGCAGTCCATGTGTTGATGGTAGTTCCACAGTGCTATTAAGGAGAGAGCTCCAGGATTTTGACCGAGCGACAATGAAGGAACGGTGATATACTTCCAAGTCAGGATGGTGTGTAACTTGGAGGGGAACTTGCAGGTGGTGGTGTTCCCATGCACCTGCTGCCCTTGTCCTTCTAGGTGGTAGAGGTCGTGGGTTTGGGAGGTGCTGCCCAAGAAGCCTTGGCGTGTTGCTGCAGTGCATCTTAAGATGGTAAACACTGCAGCCACGGTGTGCCGGTGGTGGAGGGAGTGGATGTTTAAGGTGGTGGATGGGGTGCCAATCAAGCGGGCTGCTTTGTCCTGGATGGTGTCGAGCTTCTTGAGTGTTGTTGGAGCTGCACTCATCCAGGCAAGTGGAGAGTATTCCATCACACTCCTGCCTTATGCCTTATAGATGGTCGAAAGGATTTGGGGAGTCAGGAGGTGAGACACTCACTGCAGAATACCCAGCCTCTGACCTGCTCTTGTGGCTACAGTATTTATGTGGCTGGTCCAGTTAAGTTTCTGCTCACTGGTGACCCCCAGGATGTTGATGGGGGATTCGACGATGGTAATCCTGTTGAATGTCAAGGGTCGGTGGTTAGACTCCCATGTGTTGGTGTTGTATATGTAAACTTGTATTTACTCTGTACAGCCACCAGAGGGTTCATCCCCTGGAGTCCCAAGGGATCCCATAATCCCTTGGGAGTTCAGGTATTTAAAGAGGCTTCGCAGGTTGGAGAGGCACTCTGGAGATCTGCAATAAAAGACTACGGTCACACGTTACTTTGAGCACAGTGTTCAGTCTAACTCTTTCTCCATACACAACAACTGGCGACGAGATCCAATAGCGAACCCAAAGATGCAGAGAACAGTGAGCATCCTGGAGAAATTCTCGGAGGGAGATGATTGGGAAACTTTTGTGGAGCGACTCGACCAATACTTCGTGGCCAACGAGCTAGATGGGGAAGAGAGCACTGCGAAATGAAGGGAGATCCTCCTCACCGTCTGTGGGGCACCAACGTATGGCCTCATGAAGAATCTGCTCACTCCAGCGAAACCCACGGAGAAATCGTATAACGATTTGTGCACACTGGTCCAAGAGCATTTGAACCCGAAGGAAAGCGTTCTGATGGCGAGGTACCAGTTCTACACCTACAAAAGGTCTGAAGGCCAGGAAGTGGTGAGTTATGTCGCCGAGCTAAGACGCCTTGCAGGACATTGCGAATTTGAAGGACATTTAGAGCACATGCTCAGAGACTTTTTCATACTTGGCATTGGCCACGAAACCATACTTTGCAAACTTTTGACTGTAGAGACCCCAAACTTGAGCAAGGCCTTAGCGATAGCCCAGGCGTTCATTGCCACCAGTGACAATATGAAGCAAATATCTCAGCACACAAGTGCTGCTACAAGTACTGTGAACAAAGTGATGTTTTTGAATTGTAACGTACAGGGCAGGTCACACATACCTGCAGCTGCACGTCCACAGATGTCTGAGTCCACTATCAAGGATGATTAATGCAAGGCCATTGACACCTTGTTGGCGTTGCGGGGGTGATCATCATTTCCATTCATGCCGATTTAAAGAGTACGTTTGCAAGGGCTGTGGAACAATGGGATACCTCCGAAGAGTGTGCAGGCGAGCTGCAAAGGCTATAAACATGCAAACCACCACGTTGCAGAGGGGGACAGATCCACGGAGGATCACGACGAACCAGCGCCTCAGATCGAGAAGTCAGAGGTACATGGGGTGCACACCACGAATTGTCCCCCGATAATGCTGAATGTTGAACTAAATGAACTCCATATGGAGCTGGACACGGGCGCGAGCCAGTCCATCATGGGCAAAAGGTTGTGGTGCAACAAAGCCTCAAGACCAGCCTTAACTCCAGTTCGCATGAAACTAAGAACTTAAACAAAAGAACTGATTCCTGTAATTGGCAGTGCTACCATAAAGGTCTCCTACAATGGAGCGGTTCACAAGCTACCACTCTGGGTGGTACCGGGCGATGGTCCCACGCTGCTCGGCAGGAGCTGGCTGGGAAAGATACGCTGGAACTGGGATGACGTCCAAGCGTTATCCAGCGCCCACTGATGACACTTCGTGTGCCCAGGTCTTAAACAAATTTCCTTCGCTGTTCGACCCAGGCATCGAGAAATTCCAAGGAGCAAAAGTGCAGATCCACTTAATTCCGGGGGCGCGACCCATCCATCACAAGGCAAGAGCAGTACCATACATGATGAGAGAAAGGGTAGAGATCGAGCTAGACTGGCTGCAAAGAGAGGGCATCATTTCCCCGATCGAGTTCAATGAGTGGGCCAGTCCTATTGTCCCCGTCCTCAAGGGAGACGGCGCCGTCAGAATCTGTGGCGATTACAACATAACTATCAATCGTTTCTCCCTGCAGGAGCAATACCACTACCAAAGGCCGATGACCTCTTTGTAACGCTGGTGGGAGGAAAGGCGTTCACGAAGCTGGATCTGACTTCAGCCAACATGACGCAGGAACTGGAGGAATCATCGAAGGCCCTCACCTGCATCAACACACACACACAAAGGTCTTTTTGTTTATAACAGATGCCCGTTTGGAATCCGATCGGCGGCGGCGATATTTCAGAGAAACATGGAAAACCTACTGAAGTCGGTCCCCCACACTGTGGTCTTCCAGGACGACATCTTGGTCACAGGTCGGAACACAGTCGAGCACCTGCAGAATCTGTAGGAGGTTCTTAGTCGACTCAACCGCGTGGGGTTCAGGTTAAAACGTTCGAAGTTAGTTTTCATGGCGCCTGAAGTGGAGTTCCTGGGAAGGAGGATTGCGGCGGATGGCATCAGGCCCACCAGTGCAAAGACTGAGGCAGTTGAGAATGCACTGAGGCCACAGAACGTGATGCAGCTGTGGTTGTCTCTGGGACTCCTGAACTACTTTGGTAACTTCTTACCGGGTCTCAGTACACTGTTAGAACCACTGCATGTCTTGCTACGATAAAGGACAAATGGGTTTGGGGCAAAAGCCAAGAAAATGCCTTTTTGAAAGCGAGAAAATTGTTATGCTCAAACAAATTGCTTGTGTTGTATGATCCATGCAAGCATTTGGTACGAGCATGTAATGCGTCGTCGTATGGGCGTCGGGTGTGTATTGAAACAAGCTAATGATTTCGGAAACTGCAACCGGTTGCTTATGCACCCAGGAGTCTGTCGAAGGCTGAGAGAGCCTTGCAGCATGATTGAGAAAGAAACGTTAGCGTGTGTTTATGGTGTAAAGAAAATGCATCAATATCTGTTTGGGCTAAAATTCGAATTGGAAACTGACCATAAGCCACTTATATCCCTGTTTTCCCAGAGTAAAGGGATAAATACCAATGCATCGGCCCGTATCCAGAGATGGGCGCTCACATTGTCCGCCACAACTACGCCATCCGCCACAGGCCAGGCACAGAAAACTGCGCCGATTCTCTCAGTAGTCTGCCATTACCCACCACGGGGGTGGAAATGGTGCAGCCCGCATATCTAGCCACGGTTATGGAAGCATTTGAGAGTGAAAATTTACCCGTCACTGCCCGGCAGATCAAAACCTGGACAAGCCAGGACCCCTTATTATCTCTAGTCAAAAGCTGTGTTCTTCCCGGGAACTGGTCCAGTGTCCCAGTGGAAATGCAGGAAGAGATAAAGCGTTCTAGCGATTCAAAGATGAAATGTCTATTCAGGCAGACTGCCTTCTGTGGGGCAATCGAGTAATGGTCCCCAAGAAGGCCAGAGACACCTTCATCAATGACCTCCACGGTACCCACCCAGGCACCATAATGATGAAAGCGATAGCCAGATCCCACGTGTGGTGGCCCGGTATCGATGCGGGCTTAGAGTTCTGCATTCACAGATGTAATACATGCTCGCAGTTAAGCAATGTACCCAGGGAGGCGCTGCTAAGTTTATGGTCTTGGCCCTCCAAACCGGGGTCTTGGGTACACGTCGACTATGCAGGCCCGTTCCTGGGTAAAATGTTCCTTGTGGTTGTAGACGCGTACTCCATGTGGATTGAATGTGAGATTATGTCGGCTAGCACGTCCGCTGCCACTACTGAAAGCTTGCGGGCCATGTTTGCCACTCACGGCTTACCCGATGTCCTGGTGAGCGACAACGGGCCATGTTTTACCAGTGCTGAGTTCAAAGAATTCATGACCCATAACAGATCAAACATGTCACATCTGCCCCGTTTAAATTAGCGTCCAATGGTCAAGCAGAGAGAGCAGTGCAAACCATCAAGCAAGGCTTGAAGAGGGTAACTGAAGGCTCACTGCAGACTCACTTATCCCGAGTTCTGCTTAGCTGCCTCACGAGACCACACTCGCTCACTGGGATTCCACCTGCTGAACTGCTCATGAAAAGAGCACTTAAGACAAGGCTCTCGTTAGTTCACCCTGATCTACATGAACAAGTAGAGAGCAGGCAGCTTCAACAAAGTGCATACCATGATAGCGGAAAAGTGTCACGCGAGATTGAAATCAATGATCCTGTATTTGTATTCAATTATGAACAAGGTCCCAAGTGGCTTCCCGGCACTGTCGTGGCCAAAGAGGAGAGCAGGGTGTTTCGGGTCAAACTTTCAAATGGACTCATTCACAGGAAACACTTGGACCAAATCAAACTCAGATTTACGGACTACCCTGAGCTACCCACCTTGGACCCTACCTTTTTTGATCCTCCAACATACACATCAATGGCAACCGGCACCACGGTTGACCACGGAGCAGAACCAATCATCTACAGCAGCCGAGCAGGGCTCAACAAATGATTCAACAACACCAGCTTTCACACCGAGATGATCAACCAGGGCAAGGAGAGCCCCAGATCGACTCACATTGTAAATAGTTACACTATTGAATTTGCGGGGGGGAGGGGGAGGAGAGTGTTGTTATATATGTAGACTTGTAGTTACTCTGTACAGCCACCAGAGGGCTCATCCCCTGGAGTCCCAAAGGATCCCATAATCCCTTGGGAGACAGGTATTTAAGGATGCTTCACAGGTTGGAGAGGCGTTCTGGAGACCTGCAATAAAAGACTATGGTCACACTTTACTTTGAGCTCAGTGTTCAGTCTGACTCTTTCTCCACACACAACAGTTGGAGATAGTCATTGTCTGGCATCAGTTTGTGGAGGAGAGGGAGAGATAGGAACTGACCTGATTTTTCTTCAATGGATGTCTCCCTCTTCCCATACAGGAAGTGAGGTCGCTGGCGAGCGGCTGTGATGGGATCTCGGACTGCGTGTTCCTGGACGAGAGCACGCTCTGCGCCACGTCCTTCAACGGCAAGATTGAGGTGTGGAGCCTCGCTGACGGCTGCAGGTAGGAGGGGGAGGGGAGACCCTCTGGGCAGGGGGTCGGGTGGAGCACAAATGGCAAACAGGACCCGCCCCATTCCCAGTAACTCCAGACGGTTCGGGGGAGGGAGGGAGGGAGGGAGGGGGTGGGTGGTGCGTGGGCAGAATGTTGTCAATGGTCAGACCCCACCTGGAGTAAGTGCATCAGTTGTGGCAGCTTACCTTGGGAAGGATATACTGAGCTTGGCAGCCCAGATTCTCCAGAATGACACAGGGGCTAACAGGGTTAAATTATGAGGACAGGTTGAATGGACCAGGCTTGTATTCGCTTGAGTTTAGAAGATCGAGGGAAGATCTAATTGAGGTGTTTAAGATGGTTAAATAAGTTCACTAGGTAGATAGAGAGGAATTAGTGATCAGAACAAGGGGGCACAAGCTTAAAATTGTAGCTCAGCCATTGAGGGGTGATGTCAGGAACCGTTGCTTCACACAAAGCATAGTGGGGATATGGAACTCTGTCCCCAACAAAGCTGATGAGGCTGGGGGTTGAATGAAATTTTCAAAACTGAGCTCGACAGGTTTTGGTTAGGCAAAGGTATTACGGGTAATGGAATGAAGACAGGTAAATGGAGTTAACCGACAGATCAGGAATGATATAATTGAATGGCGGAACAGGCTCGAGGGGCTGAATGACGACTCATAACAAGAAATAGGAGCAAGAGTTAGTCATTTGGCCCACTGAGCCTGCTCCGTCATTCAATAAGATCATGGCTGATCTGATCATAGACTCAGCTCCACTTCCCTGCCCGCTCCCCATAACCCTTTACTGCCTTACGCTCAAGAATCTGTCTATCTCCGCCTTAAATATATTCAATGACCCAGCCTCCACAGCTCTCTGGGGCAGAGAATTCCATATAGTTACAACCCTCAGAGAAGAAATTACTCCTCATCTCAGTTTTAAATGGGTGGCTCCTTATTCTAAGACGGTGTCCCCTAGTTTTAGTTTCCTCCTATGAGTGGAAATATCCTCTCTGCACCCACCTTGTCGAGCCCCTTCATTATCTTATAAGTTTCAATCAGATCACCTCTCATTCTTCTGAACTATAATATGTATAGGCCCAACCTACTTAACCTATCCTCATAAGTCAACCCCTTCATCTCCGGAATCAACCTAGTGAACCTTCTCTGAACAGCCTCCAATGCAAGTATATCCTTCCTTAAATACGGAGACCCAAACTGTACACAGTACTCTAGGTGTGGCCTCACCAATACCCTGTACAGTTGTAGCAGGATGCTTTTATACTCTATTCCCCCTTGCAATAAAGGCCAATATTCTATTTGCCTTCCTGATTACTTGCTGTACCTGCATGCTAACTTTTTGTGTTTCATGCACAAGGATCCCCAGGTCTCTGTACTGCAGCACTTTGCAATTTTTCTCCATTTAAATTATAATTTGCTTTTCTATTTTTTTCTGCCAAAGTGGATAACCTCACATTTTCCCACATTATACTCCATTTGCCAAATTTTTGCCCACTTACTTAGCCTGTCTATATCCCTTTGCAGATTTTTTGTGTCCTCCTCACAATTTGCTTTCCCACCCATCTTTGTATCATCAGCAAACTTGGTTACATTACACTCGATCCCTTCATCCAAGTCGTTAATATAGATTGTAAATAGTTGAGGACCCAGCACCCCACTAGTCACTATTTGCCAACCGGAAAATGACCCATTTATCCCGACTCTGTTTTCTGTTAGTTAAGCAATCCTCTATCCATGCTAATATATTACCCCCAACACCATGAGCTTTTATCTTGTGCAGTAACCTCTTACGTGGCACCTTATCGAATGCCTTCCAAATACACCACATCCACTGGTTCCCCCTTATCCACCCTGTTCGTTACATCCTCAAAGAACTCCAGCAAATTTGTCAAACATGATTTCCCTTTCATAAAACCATGCTGACTCTGCTTGACCAAATTTTGCTTTTCCAAATGTCCCGCTACTGCTTCCTTAATAATGGACTCCAGCATTTTCCCAACGACAGATGTTCGGCTAACTGGTCTATAGTTTCCTGCTTTTTGTCTGCCTCCTTTTTTTAAATAGGGGTATTACATTTGTGGTTTTACAATCTGCTGGGATCTCCCCAGAATCCAAGGAATTTTGGTAGATTACAGCCAGTGGATCCACTATTTCTGCAGCCACTTCTCTTAAGACCCTAGGATTTAAGCCATCAGGTCCAGGGAACTTGTCCGCCTTTAGCCCCATTATTTTACTGAATACTACTTCTACCTATAGCCTCTTGATTATCCACTATTGGGATGTTTTTAGTGTTTTCTACCGTAAAAACCGATACAAAATATTTGTTCAACATCTCTGCCATTTCCCTGTTCTCCATTATTAATTCCCCAGTCTCGCCCTCTAGGGGACCAACATTTACTTTAGCCACTCTTTTCCTTTTTATGTACCTGTAGAAACTCTTACTATCTGTTTTTATATTTCATGCTAGTTTACTTTCATAATCTATCTTCCCTCTCTTAATCATTTTTTTAGTTGTTCTCCATTGGTTTTTAAAAATGTCCCAATCCTCTGGCCTCCCACTAGTTTTGGCCACATTGTATCCCTTTGTTTGCGATTTGATACCATCCCTTATTTCCTTAGTTAGCCATGGATGGTTATCGCTTCTCTGACAGTCTTTCCTTCTTACTGTAACAAGCTCGAGGGACTGAATGGCCGACTCCTGTACCCATGTCTACATTATGGTGGGGATGGTTACAGGATTATTGCTCGATCTCTGAACTCCTCTGATGGTACAACCACCCCCACCCCCCTTCGCCCAAACTCTCTGTTCCTGACTCTCCATACCCCACCCTCTTCACCCCAAACTCTCTGTTCCTGACTCTCCATACTCCACCCCCTTCGCCCAAACTCTCTGTTCCTGACTCTCCATACCCCACCCTCTTCACCCCAAACTCTCTGTTCCTGACTCTCCATACCCCACCCTCTTCGCCCCAAACTCTCTGTTCCTGACTCTCCATACCCCACCCCCTTTGCCCCAAACTCTCTGTTCCTGACTCTCCATACCCCACCCTCTTCGCCCCAAACTCTCTGTTCCTGACTCTCCATACCCCACCCCCTTCGCCCAAACTCTCTGTTCCTGACTCTCCATACCCCACCCCCTTTTCCCCAAACTCTCTGTTCCTGACTCTCCATACCCCACCCTCTTCGTTCCTGACTCTCCATACCCCACCCTCTTCGCCCCAAACTCTCTGTTCCTGACTCTCCATACCCCACCCCCTTCGCCCCAAACTCTCTGTTCCTGACTCTCCATACCCCACCCTCTTCGCCCCAAACACTCTGTTCCTGACTCTCCATACCCCACCCTCTTCGCCCCAAACTCTCTGTTCCTAACTCTCCATACCCCACCCCTTCACCCCACCATTGGTGGCCGGGCCTTCAGCTGTCTCAACCCCAAGCGCTGGAATTCCCTGCCCGAACCCCTCCGCCTCTCCATGTGTCTCTCCTCCCCCTTTCAGACCATCCTTAAAACCCACCTCTTCGGTCGATCGTTTGATTACCCCGCCCTTTGACTCGGTGTCAATTTCTGTCACACAGCAGTCCTGTGCAGCACCCTGGGCCGTTTTACTAGGTTAATGGGGCTGTAGAAAGTGAGTCATAGTTCTGTACCTCGCTTCAGCTCCCGTTCCGATGCTGTGGTCTTCCCTTTTAACCACTGATGCCCCCTTCCACACTTTAATCATCTCTGACACTCTCCTTGCCCGGTTTCCTCTCCGCATAATCCCAAACTCATCCAAATATCTGCTCCCGCACTGAGTCTCCCTGTTCCCTCCTCGCTCCCTGACCTCCACTTCATTGTCAAAAATCCTCCTCCTTCGTCTAAAACTCCATCCTCACCGGCCATTCCTCCTCCTGATCCCTCCCTCCCACCTACCCCTTCGTCCGTCCGTCTCCCCTCTCCCCTTCCCCCCCCTCTCCCCTCCCCCCCCCACCTTCGCCCTCTCTCACTGTCCATAGCAGTAGGAGGAGGCCATTCAGCCCCATCAAGGGGACTGGAACACTTCACTATTTCATTGGTTAGATACAGAATAAAGCTCCCTCTACACTGTCCCGTCAAACTCTCCCAGGGCAGGTACAGCACAGGTTAGAGAGAGTGAAGCTCCAGGTGTGGTCTCCCTGCCTCTAACACCAGGTCTCTGTCTCCACAGGCTATTGCTGATCGATGGCCATGGTGATCGGATAACTGGATGTGCACTAAGTCCTGATGGAAAACATCTGGCTACCTGTTCCTGGGATCAGACGGTGAAGGTAGGTTCTGTGTGCACGGGCATGCCCGGTGACTGGATACTTCACTCCTGTATTCACCCCGTGTCTCCATTCCCACAGCAGGAACAGGGTTTGGTTCTAACTGAGAGATTCCCAATAATGCCCTGCGGGGCTACTTAAATGACATGGAACTTTCAGCACAGGACAAGCCATTCGGCCCAACAGATGTCTATACTCCACTCGGGAATGTGGAGACTGAGAGAAGGGATTCAATTCCCCGTCTGACCTGGAGATTCATCGATGCCATCACACCGGGGAGAGGCCGTTCACCTGCTCTGAGTGTGGGAAGGGATTCACTCAGTCATCCAACCTGCTGAGACACCAGCGAGGTCACAAGTGACTGCAGGGTTTGGATTCTGCTGTTGTTGCTGCTGCTGTTCACATCCCGACTGAACCATGTTCATTCTGTTATTTGGAATTTGTTTCTGCTGATAACCCTTCAACTCGGCAGGAGTTTAATATTTTGATATTTCAAGTAACTGTTGATATTTGATGTCTTGAAGATAAGAGGAGACTAATTAATGTCCTGTTTCTGACTGCTCCATTTTTGATCGGGGCCCAGGAGAGGAGAGGGTTCGGGGCCCAGAAGAGCCGAGGGCCCAGGGGCAGCACAGGCCAGCCCACACTGCAATCTATGGATAGTAGGAGGATGTGTGTGCACTAGGTCTGTGCAACAGAGTCTTGGTTAACCCTTGCCACTGGATCAAAACCTAGCTCTGTCAAGCCCGTGTGGTGGCTGGTGTGCAACGGCCACCCCACGTTAAAAGTCCATGCACAGGCATCTTCCATCCTTCAGCATGGAGTTTGGGACCTAGAATGTCAGGTCCCTCATTGAAATACCTGTGAACATCCCTTTTCGGCGTGGAAACGCGTCATCCTCGATAGGAGGGACTGCCTAATACTATACGAGCCTCTTCCCACCTCTTTCATCTAACTTCTCACTAAAGTCATTCTTACCGTCTCAGTGACAACCGCCAACAGACAAGAGACCCTTTTGTGATATGGATTCAACAAGAACTTGGTGGAGCCAGAACAGCTTCATCACGTTTCTCAGGATTGCATTTGACCCCGAGCTCCCCAGCGGGTGAAAGGTCAGTGCCTGACCCACTGACCTCCCCCCAACCCAGTCCTCCATCAGAGAGAAACCTTCATCCCCAGTGTCGGGGGCTGCATTTCACCCCAGATCCCAGAGGGTCAAAGGTCAGTGACGGCATCAATCCACAACCGTTATTTACAGCTTCAATCGATTTTCTGTTTTAGGTCTGGGTGGTGGTCACAGGGAAGCTCAACGTCGCACTGACCAATCCCCACCCCCTCAACTGTGTGACCTTTCACCCTGAAGGTCAACTGCTGGCTACAGGCAGCTGGGACCGGACAGTCAAAATCTGGAACTGGGTGAGGGCGAGCATCGTGTCGGTGAGTACCAGCGAACGCTCGGGGGAGGGGCCCATGAGTCAGAGGGGGAGGGGAGCGGCCAGTGGATCCCATTGGTCAATGGGGGGGGGGGGGGGGAGGGCCAGTGGATCCCATGGGTCGGGAGGGAGCAGTGGATCCCATGGATCAGTGGGGGAGGGGCCAGTGGATCCCATGGGTCATTGTCGGGGAGGGAAAGGGTCAGTGGATCCTGTACCCCAGTGGGGGGGGGGGGGCGGTAGAGCCTGTACCCCAGTGTGAGAGGGGGAGGGGCCAGTGGATCCCGTACCCCAGTGTGAGGGGGAGGGGTCAGTGGATCCCGTACCCCAGTGAGGGGGAGGGGCCAATGGATCCCGTACCCCAGTGAGGGGGAGGGGCCAATGGATCCCGTATCCCGGTGTGAGGGGGCGGGCTGGTAGCTGATTTGCTGGGAAATACCAGGATGAATCCTAATGCCTGCTCCTCCTCCGCCCCCCCCCCCCCCCACCGCCTCGGTTGTTCTCTCTCTCTCTCTCTCTCTCTCTCTATCACCTCCTCCTCCATCCCCTCATCTCCTCTATCCCCTCCCTAGGTGCTAAATGGACACCCGGCCTCAGTGCGAGCTGTGACCTTCGCCCCATCTGGAGAGTTCCTCGCCTCGGCCTCACTGCTGGGAGAGGTGCGGCTCTGGTCGACCGCCTCGGGATTAGCGGTGGCCGGTTACCAGGCCCATCGGGGCCCCGTCACCGCGCTGCGATTCCTTGCCGATGGGCGTTACCTGCTCACCACTGGGGAGGACCATCAGGTAGGATGGCAGATCTCCCAGGACTGTGAATCAGCGTAACGGCGGCGGGGGGGGGGGGGGGAAAGAGTGTGTTACGGTCATGATGTCAAGCCCCCAAGAGCGAGCTTTACGCCAATGAAATATATTTGGAGTGTAGTCACTGTTGTAATGTAGGAAACGCGGCAGTCAATTTACACTCAGCAAGCTCCCACAACCAGCAATATGATTATTGATCAGATCATCTGTTTTAGTGATGTTGATTGAGGTATAAATATTGGACCCAGAACACTGGGGGAACATCACTGTGTTCCTCCAATAGTGGCCGTAGGATCTTTTACGTTCTGCTGAGATGGCAAACGGGGCCCTCATTTAACGACACAGCCGAAAGATGTCCCCTCCGACAGTGCGGCGCTCCCTCAACACTGCCCCTCCGACAGTGCGACACTCCCTCAGCACTGCCCCTCCGACAGTGCGGCGCTCCCTTCAGCACTGCACCGGAAGTGTCGGCCCTGGACTATAGGCTCGAGTCTCTGGAGGGGGGGGCTCGAACCCACGACTCTCTGACTCAGAGGCGAGAGTCAGAGCCACTGAGCCACTGTTGACATGCCAGGCATGTAGGCAAGACCAGCACAGAGTAACAATACCAAAATCGGTTGAGAGAGGAAGGGATCCAGGTGTTGTGCACTGATCACTCAAGGTTCACGACCAATGCAGATGAGCCATTGCTAAAGCAGACAGGGGATTAGGTTATATTAATAGAACCATTCTATACAAGTCGAGGAGACCATTCTGTCCGTAAAAGATCCCATGGCGTATTTCGAAGGAGAGACCAACATCCCCAAAACACATGATCTGGTCGTATATCACATTGCTGGTTGTGGGATCTTGCTGTGCGTATATTGGCTGCCGCGTTTCCGACATTACAACGGTGACTATACTTTGAAAGTGCTTCTTTGGCTGTAAAGTGCTTTGAGGTGTCCTGAGGTCATGAAAGGCGCTAGAGAAATGCAAGTTACTTCGATCTTTATCACACTGCAGCTGTTGAGGTTAAATGCCATTTGCTACACTTTGGCCCAGTTCCCCAGCGTGCCTCAGTCTGTCTCCAGAAGGTTGTACTTCCCGACTGCCTTGGATTAGATTCAGCACTGAGCGGTTGTGTGAAACTTTCTGCAAGGGTTAAATAAGATGGGCCGAATAGCCTCCCTCATCTGTAATAGCAACAATAACTTGCAGTTGTACAACACCTTTAACATAGTGAAACGTCCCAAGGTGCTTCACAGGACTGTAATCACATTAAATTTAACACCAAGCCACATTAGATATTAGGACAGGTGACCAAAAGCTGGGTCAAAGAGGTAGGTTTTAAGGAGCGTCTGAAAGTAGGAAAGAGGCGGAGAGGTTTAGGGAGGGAGTTCCAGAGCTCGGGGCCCAGGCAGCTGAAGGGCCGGACACCGATGGTGGAGCGATTATAATCAGGGATGGTCAAAAGGGCAGAATTTAAGGAGTGCAGACATCTCCAGAGGGTTGTCGGGCTGGTGGAGGTTACAGAGATGGGAAGGGGCGAGGAGAGATTTGAACACCAGGATGAGGATTTTAAAATCAAGGCCTGGCCGGACCGAGTGCCAGTGTAGGTCAGTGAGCACACTATGCTGTGATCACTGGGGTCGTGTCAGGATGTGTGGGGGGGGTGTCATGTCAGGATGTAGGGGGCGGGGGGGGAGTAGGGTCAGGATGTGGTGGGGAACAGGGTGGGGAGGTGTAGGGTCAGGATGTGGGGGGGTGTAGGTTCAGGATGGCGGGTAGGGGGGAACAGGATGGGGGGTTGTAGAGACCAGGGGGTGGGGGGGAGAACAGGATGACGAGAGTTTGGGAGAATGAATCAAGCCCCACACTGGTGTGTTCTGCAGGTTCGGATCTGGTCCGGGACTCTGGGCCGGGCCTGTGGACAGTACATTACAGACCAGACCTCCGCTGCCCTATGTGTGTCTGTCAGTAGGAATGGTGTGCTGATGGCTGTCGGTTACCACAGCAACCAGGTGAAAATCTTTCAGCTTGAAACAGGTACGTGTTACAGGAACGCTGTCATACCGTTCAAGGACCTGGGCTACAATCCAGTGACAGACACAGGAGATGAAGAGCTGTTCTCTCTGATGGGGGACTGGGTGGGGCAGTGGGTCAGACACTGACCTTTCACCCTCTGGGCCTGAGCTCAAATCCAGACTCAGACAGGATGTGAAGGCATCCTCTCTCTGGGGTGGTGGGTGGGAGGACGACTATCATAGAGTATCATAGAATGTACAGCACAGAAACTGGTCGTTCAGCCCAAGCGGTCAATATCGGTCTTTATGTTCCACACGGGTCTCCTCCCACCTTACTTCATCTGTCCTCGTGAGCTTATCCTTGTATTCCTCACGGGTTGGATTGAGAGAAATGGGGAGAGGTTGGGTGGGATTAAGGGACCTTTTACGTTCTCTTGAGACGGCAAATGGGGCCCTCCTTTAACATCCCATCCAAAAGATGTCCTCTCCGGCAGCGCAGCGCTCCCTCGGTACTGCCCCTCCGACAGTGCAGCGCTCCCTTGGTACTGCCCCTCCGACAGTGCAGCGCTCCCTCGGTACTGCCCCTCTGACAGAGCAGCACTCCCTTGGTACTGCCCCTGGGAGTGCCAGCCCTGCATTATCGGCTTGATTTTCTGGAGGGGGGGGCTCGAACCCACGACTCTCTGACTCCAGAGGTGAGAGTGAGAGCCACTGAGCCATCGCTGACATGCCAGGCATGTTGCCAAGACCAGCACAGAGTAACAATACCAAAATCGGTCGAGAGAGGAAGGGATCCAGGTGTGGTGGATTGAGGGATCTGGGGAGAGAGTGGGTGGGATTGAGGGGCAAGGAAAGGATGTGTTGGGTGGGTGAGATTGAAATTTTCCAGGGACGGGACGGTCTGTGGGCCGTACGCACAACAAACCCCCACCCCCTACCCCCGCCCCTCCTTACTGCCGGTCTGTGGGCCGTACGCCCCCTCTTTTCCCCCCCCCCCCCTCACTGCCGGTCTGTGGGCCGTACGCCCCCTTCTCACCCTCCTCACTGCCGGTCTGTGGGCCGTACGCCCCCCTCTGCCCCGGTTCTCACTCTGCCCTCTCTCTGACTAGGTGCCCTGACTGTGGAGTGCGAGGTCCCACAGGTGCCCGTGCGATGCCTGCAGTGGTTGGACGGCGAGGAGCTCCTGGTGTCTGGCTCAGATGACAACGTTCTGCGAGTGTGGCGGGTGCAGGGGTTTGGGGCAAGCTGTGAGCATCGCTGCTGGGGCCACACGAGACCCCCAGTATCCTTTTCTCACTCCCAACAATTCCTGGCTTCAGCCTCAGGTAACGGTTAACACTTTTCATATTGCTCTCCCCTCCCCCCCCCCCTCCGTCTTCTCCTAACCCCCCCCCCGGCCACTCCACAGACATTGTATTTCCCTGGGGTGCTGGCACATTTGCCCTTTCCCTGTTGCTCTCTCACCTCCTCCTGTTCCCGTTCCCTGTTCCCCCTCCTATTCCTTTCCCCCTTTCTCTACCTGCCTGATCTCTCCGCTCTCTCTCCCCAGATGATTTCACCGTCCTGCTCTGGACGCTGGCCGAGCTGGTGGACCGGGAAGGCTGCGCGGATGTGACCCCGGCCTGCGTGCTGAGAGGTCACTGCAACTCGGTCACCTGCTGCTCCTTCAGCCCCGATGGGCTGCGGTTGGTGACCAGCAGCAAGGACAAGGTAGGCGAGGGCCTAGTGACAGAGGGAGAAGCGAATCCACCGGCCTACATTCAGATCGTCTACACACACTCTGACCTTTCACCCTCTGCAACCTGGGGTCCAATCCAGAGCCGGGGTGAAGGTCTTCTCATGCTGGGGGTCAGTAGGTCAGACACCTACCTTTCACCCCGTGAGTCCTGGGTTTCTGCTCCTGATCACCAACCAGTGACACCTGCAGGAAAGTGCTGGGGATGGTGGCGGTGGGGGGGGGGGAAGAATCTGACGGAAACCACTTCGGGGCTGGGCTGAGATGGCGCCTCTGTCGTCGAATACCCTGCCGACTCCCAATGTCCAGGCTCCAGCATGCAAGGGAAGGGACATGGGGTGAGGGGTCAGAGGGCGTCCTACTCCGTGGACCAGGGAATGAGTCAGTGCCAGGTGGAATCGGGGGATTGGGCTGCAAACCTTGTCGTGCGAGTCTGACGCCCTGTTTGTTTTGGCAGAGCCTCCTGTTCTGGGACCTCACAACTCTCCCTGTCCACATCTCCCTGTCCCTGCTCTCCTGTCACCAGGACTGGATTACAGGATGTACCTGGGCCCCTCGATACGTGGTGAGTCTGTCATAACCACCTCCAGCCTGACACCCTCCCTATCTCTGTAACCTCCTCCAGCCCCTACACCCTCCCTATCTCTGTAACCTCCTCCTGCCCCTACACCCTCCCTATCTCTGTAACTACCTCCAACCTGACACCCTCCCTATCTCTGTAACCTCCTCCTGCCCCTACACCCCTCCCTATCTCTGTAACCTCCTCCAGCCCCTACACCCCTCCCTATCTCTGTAACCTCCTCCAGTACCTACACCCCTCCCTATCTCTGTAACCTCCTCCAGCCCCTACACCCCTCCCTATCTCTGTAACCTCCTCCTGCCCCTACACCCCTCCCTATCTCTGTAACCTCCTCCAGCCCCTACACCCCTTCCTATTTCTGTAACCTCCTCCAGCCCCTACACCTCCCTATCTCTGTAACCTCCTCCAGCCCTATACCCTCCCTATCTCTGTAACCCCCTCCAGCCCCTACACCCCTCTCTATCTCTATAATCTCCTCCAGCCCCTACACCCCTCCCTATCTCTGTAACCTCCTCCTGCCCCTACACCCCTCCCTATCTCTGTAACCTCCTCCTGCCGCTACACCCCTCCCTATCTCTGTAACCTCCTCCAGCCCCTACACCCCTTCCTATTTCTGTAACCTCCTCCAGCCCCTACACCTCCCTATCTCTGTAACCTCCTCCAGCCCTATACCCTCCCTATCTCTGTAACCCCCTCCAGCCCCTACACCCCTCCCTATCTCTGTAACCTCCTCCAGCCCCTACACCCCTCCCTATCCCTGTAACCTCCTCCTGCCCCTACACCCCTCCCTATCTCTGTAACCTCCTCCAGCCCCTACACCCCTTCCTATTTCTGTAACCTCCTCCAGCCCCTACACCTCCCTATCTCTGTAACCTCCTCCAGCCCTATACCCTCCCTATCTCTGTAACCTCCTCCAGCCCCATACCCTCCCTATCTCTGTAACCCCCTCCAGCCCCTACACCCCTCTCTATCTCTATAATCTCCTCCAGCCCCTACACCCCTCCCTATCTCTGTAACCTCCTCCTGCCCCTACACCCCTCCCTATCTCTGTAACCTCCTCCTGCCCCTACACCCCTCCCTATCTCTGTAACCTCCTCCAGCCCCTACACCCCTTCCTATTTCTGTAACCTCCTCCAGCCCCTACACCTCCCTATCTCTGTAACCTCCTCCAGGCCTACACCCTCCCTATCTCTGTAACCTCCTCCAGGCCTACAACCCACTCTATCTCTGTAACCTCCACCAGCCCTACAACCTCCCAGATGTCTGTAACCTCCTCCACCCCCTACAACCCATTCTATCTCTGCAACCTCCACCAGCCCTACAACCTCCTAGATATCTGTAACCTCCTCCACCCCCTACACCCTTCCCTATCTCTGTAACCTGCTCCAGCGTTACAACCCTTCGAGATCTCTGCGTTCCTTCATCCCTGGCCTCTTGAACATCCCTGATTATAATTGCTCCATCAGTGGCCGGGCCTTCAGCTGCCTGGGCCCCGAGCTTTGGAACTCCCTCCCTAAACTCTCCACACCTCTCCTCCTCTAAGACGCTGCTTAACACCTACCTCTTTGACCCAGCTTTTGGTCATCTGTCCTAAAGTCTCCTTATGTGCTTCGGTGTCAAATTTTGTTTGATAATCGTTCCTGTGAAGCGTCTTGGGACCTTTTACGATGTTAAAGGCATTATATAAATGCAAGTTGTTATAACCACTGGTTCCTGCTCTCCGATATTAACCTTGGATCAATGTTTGACTGATGTGTACTTTTTGCCAATGGGAATTTCCAGGAACGTTGGTTGATTGAAGGAGTCATTGGCTTCCTCTTTGCTAATGGCAGTTACCTGGTGAAGGTCATGACCCCACGTGAGGAACACAAGTAAGGTCGTGAAGGGTAGGAGTGCAGATAAGGGAAATCAGGGATCAGATGATGACGAGCTTGATTTTGAGAAACCTGTAGATTGGGAATGAAGAGGGCGTACTGAACGGGGCGTGGGAGGAATGATCTAACTTGTGCTGTACCTGCCCTGGGAGTGTTTGATGGGACAGTGTAGAGGGAGCTTTACTCTGTATCTAACCCGTGCTGTACCTGCCCGGAAAGGTTCCAATCCGATCGCTCATTCTGATTGGCTGTTCTGTCTCTGTGGCGACAGGCCTCTTGCTCCAATGATGGGACGGTTCGTCTGTGGGATCCGAACAATGGAGAATGCATCCGGGAATTAAAGGGACACACGTCCACCGTCAGTGGGGTCTCCATCATGGTGAGTGTCAGCAACACAGGGCTTGTGGGGGGGGGGGTGTTACTGAGTGACAGTGTGAGGAAGCTGGATTAACATCAGTACAGATACAGTCAGTAACACAGAGCACTGGGGGAGGGGTTACTGAGTGAGTGTGAGGGAGCTGCATTAACATCAGTAGAGATACAGTCAGTAACACACAGTGCTGGGGGAGGGGTTACTGAGTGACAGTGTGAGGGAGTTGGATTAACATCAGTAGAGATACAGTCAGTAACACAGAGCACTGGGGTGGGGTTACTGAGTGACAGTGTGAGGGAGTTGGATTAACATCAGTAGAGATACAGTCAGTAACACAGGGTGCTGGGGGAGGGGTTACTGAGTGACAGTGTGAGGGGAGAGCGGACGGGTGGTGGTGGGGGGGAAAAGACCCTGTTGCTATTCTTACCCCGTGCTCCCATCCTTTATATTCCAGGCGGATCTTGTGCTGTCGGTCAGCGGGACTGGGGACCTGGTGGTGTGGAAGGAATCGGGAGCTGCCGTTACCACCATCCACGCCCACCCTCGCCGCATCAATCACCTGGCGGCCTTCAACAAACCAGGGTCTGCGGTGCAAGCAGAGCGCGGTGAGAGAGGGGCTGTTCACCGCACCCTCCCCCACCCCCCCACTCCCCGAGGGGTATCTCCATACCATCAATCTCATAATAGTCCCATAGCCCTATATCAATCCCATAGCCCTGTATCAATCCCAAACTAATCCCACTGTCCCGCTCTCTACCCATAGCCCTGTATCAATTCCAAACTAATCCCACTGCCCCGTTCTCTTCCCATAGCACTATATCAATTCCAAACTAATCCCACTGTTCCGCTCTCTCGGTACCAACGATATAGGTATAAAACGGGATGAGGTCCTACAAGACGAATTTAGGGAGCTAGAAGATAAATTTAAAAAGTAGGACCTCAAAAGTGGTAATCTCCAGATTGCTACCAGTGCCACATGCTAGTCAGAGTAGGAATCGCAGGATTGCTCAGATGAATACGTGGCTTAAGGAGTGGTGGAGAAGGGAGGGATTCAAATTTCTGGGATATTGGAACCGGTTCTGGGGGAGGTGGGACCAGTACAAATTGGACGGGCTGCACCGGAACCAATGTCCTAGAGGGAGTGTTTGCTAGTGCTGTTGGGGAGGGGTTAAACTAATATGGCAGGGGGATGGGAACCGATGCAGGGAGACAGAGGGAAGTAAAATGGGGGCAGAAGCAAAAGACAGAAAGAAGAAAAGTAAAAGTGGAAGGCAGAGAAACTCAAAGCAAAAAGGGCCACATTTCAGCAAACTTCTAAAGGGGCAAAATGTGTTAAAAAGACAAGCCTGAAGGATCTGTGCCTCAATGCAGGACTATTCGGAATAGAGTGATCATGGCTGGGAACTTAACATCCAGGGGTATTCAACATTTAGAAAGGATAGACAGAAAGGAAAAGGAGGTGGGGTGGCGTTGCTGGTTAAAAAGGAAATTAATGCAAGAGTAAGGAAGGACATTAGCTTGGATGATGTGGAATCGGTATGGGTGGAGCTGCGGAATACCAAAGGGCAGAAAACGCTAGTGGGAGTTGTGCACAGAACACCAAACAGTAGTAGTGAGGTTGGGGACAGCATCAAACAAGAAATTAGGGATGCGTGCAATAAAGATACAGCAGTTATCATGGGCGACTTTAATCTACATATTGATTGGGCGAACCAAACTGGTAGCAATGTGGTGGAGGAGGATTTCCTAGAGTGTATTAGGGATGGTTTAATAGACCAATATGTCGAGGAGCCAACTAGAGGGCTGGCCATCCTAGACTGGGTGACGTGTAATGAGAAAGTACTAATTAGCAATCTTGTGCGAGGCCCCTTGGGGAAGAGTGACCATAATATGGTAGAATTCTTAATTAAGATGGAGAGTGATAGTTAATTCCGAGACTAGGGTCCTGAACTTAAGGAAAGGTAACTTCGATGATATAAGATGTGAATTGGCTAGAATAAACTGGCGAGTGATACTTAAAGGGTTGATGGTGGATAGGCAATGGCAAACGTTTAAAGATCACATGGATGAACTTCAACAATTGTACATCCCTGTCTGGAGTAAAAATCAAACGGGGAAGGTGGCTCAACCGTGGCTAACAAGGAAAATTAAGGATAGTGTTAAATCCAAGGAAGAGGCATATAAATTGGCCAGACAAAGCAGCAAACCTGAGGACTGGGAGAATTTTATAATACAGCAGAGGAGGACAAAGGGTTTTATTAGGAGTGGGAAAATAGAATATGAGAGGAAGCTTGCTGGGAACATAAAAACTGACTTCAAAAGCTTCTATAGATATGTGAAGAGAAAAAGATTAGTGAAGACAAACGTAGGTCCCTTGCAGTCAGATTCAGGTGAATTTATAATAGGGAACAAAGAAATGACGGACCAGTTAAACAAATACTTTGGTTCTGTCTTTACGAAGGAAGACACAAATAACCTTCTGGAAATACTAAGGGACCGAGGGTCTAGTGAGCAGGAGGAACTGAAGGAAATCCTTATTAGGTGGGAAATTGTGTTAGGGAAATTGATGAGATTGAAGGGCGATAAATCCCCGGAGCCTGATGGTCTGCATTCCAGAGTACTGAAGGAAATAGTCCTAGAAATAGTGGATGCATTGGTGATCATTTTCCAACGGTCTATCGACTCTGGATCGGTTCCTATAGACTGGAGGGTACCTAATGTAACACCACTTTTTAAGAAGGGAGGGAGAGAGAAAACGGATAATTATAGACCAGTTAGCCTGACATCAGTAGTGGGGAAAATGTTGGAATCAATTATTAAAGATGAAATAGCAGCACATTTGGAAAGCAGTGACTGGATCAGCCCAAGTCAGCATGGATTTATGAAGGGGAAATCCTGCTTGATAAATCCTCTAGAATTGTTTGAGGATGTAACTGGTAGAGTGGACAAGGGAGAATCGGTGGATGTGGTGTATTTGGACTTTCAAAAGGCTTTTGACAAAGGTCCCACACAAGAGATTGGTGTGCAAAATTAAAGCACATGGTATTGGGGGTAATGTACTGACATGGATAGAGAACTGGTTGGCAGACAGGAAGCAGAGATTCGGGATAAACGGGTCCTTTTCAGAATGGCAGACAGTGACTAGTGGGGTGCTACAGGGCTCAGTGCTGGGATCCCAGCTATTTACATTATACATTAATGATTTGGATGAGGGAATTGAGTGTAATATCTCCAAGTTTGCAGATGACACTAAGCTGTGTGGCGGTGTGAGCTGTGAGGAGGATGCTAAGAGGCTGCAGGGTGACTTAGACAGGTTAGTTGAATGGGCAAACGAGTGGCAGATGCAGTATAATGTGGATAAATGTGAGGTCATCCACTTTCGTAGCAAAACCACGAAGGTAGAATATTATTTGAATGGTGGCAGATTAGGAAAAGGGGAGATGCAACGAGACCTGGGTGTCATGGTACATCAGTCATTGAAAGTTGGCAAACAGGTACAGTAGGCGCTGAAGAAGGCAAATGGTAGCTAGGGGATTTGAGTATAGTAGCAGGGAGATTTTACTGAAGTTGTACAGGGCCTTGGTGAGGCCTCACCTGGAATATTGTGTTCAGTTTTGGTCTCTTAATCTGAGGAAGGACATTCTTGCTATTGAGGGAGTGCAGCGAAGGTTCACCAGACTGATTCCCGGGATGGCAGGACTGACATATGAGGAGAGACTGGATTGACTAGGCCTCTATTCACTGGAGTTTAGAAAGATGAGAGGGGATCTCAGAGAGACATATAAAATTCTGATGGGGCTGGACAGGTTAGATGCAGGAAGAATGTTAGGGAAGTTCAGAACCAAGGGACACAGTCTTAGGATAAGGGGTAAGCCATTTAGGACTGAGCGGAGGAGAACCTTCTTCACTCAGAGTTGTTAACCTGTGGATGCCAGTTCATTGGATGTATTCAAGAGGGAGTTAGATATGGCCCTTACGGCTAAAAGGATCAAGGGTTATGGAGAGAAGCAGGAAAGGGGTACTGAGGTGAATGATTAGCCATGATCTTATTGAATGGCGGTGCAGGCCCGAAGGGCCGAATGACCCATGCAAGGTCTGGAGAAAGAGTCAGACTGAATGCTGTGAGCGCAAAGTAAAGTGTGTCCTTAGTCTTTTATTGCAGGTCTCCAGAGTGCCTCTCCAACCTGTGAAGCCCTCTTAAATACTTATGCTCCCAAGGAATTATGAGATCCCTTGGGACTCTGGGGAATGGGCCCTCTGGTGGCTGTACACAATATATACAAGTCCAGATACATAACAACATTCCACCCTAAAGTCAATAGTGTAACTATTTACAATCTGAGTCGATCTGGGGCCCTTCTTGACCTGGTTGATCGTCTCGGTGTGAAGGCTGGTGTTGTTGAGTCATGTGTTGGTCCCTCGCTGGGTTGCTGTGCAGCTGGCCTTGCTGGGCTGCCTGGTGTGTTGGGCCCTGCAGCGCTGCTGTGGAAGATGGTTTCTGCTTTCTGGTCAACCGTGATGCCGGTTCCCACTGGTGTGTGTGTTGGGGGATCAAAAAAGGTATGGTCCAAGATGGGTTGCTCAGGGTAGTCCATGAATCTGAGTTTGATTTGGTCCTGGTGTTTCTGGTGAATGAGTCCATTTGAAAGTTTGATCCAAAACTCTCTGCTCCCCTCTTTAGCCACGACAGTGCCGGGAAGCCACTTGGGACCTTGTCCATAGTTTAATACCAAATACAAGATCATTGACTTCAATCTCGCATGACACATTTGCGCTATAATGGTATGCACTTTGTTGAAGCTGCCTACTCTCTAGCTGTTCATGTAGATCCGGGTGAACTAGCCAGAGCCTTGTCTTAAGTGCTCTTTTCATGAGCAGTTCAGCAGATGGGATCCCAGAGAATGAGTGGGGTCTCATGCGGTAGCTAAGCAGGACTCAGTATAGGGGAGTCTGCAGTGAGCCTTCAGTTACCCTCTTCAAGCCTTGCTTGATGGTTTGCACTGCTCTCTGCCTGACCATTGGACGCAGGTTTAAACGGGGCAGAGGTGACATGTTTGATCCTGTTACGGGTCATAAATTCTTTGAACTCAGCACTGGTAAAACATGGCCCGTTGTTACTCACCAGGACATCGGGTAAGCCATGTGTGGCAAACGTGGCCCGCAGGCTTTCAGTGGTGGCAGCGGAAGTGCTAGCCGACATTATCTCACATTCAATCCACTTGGAGTATGCGTCTCCAACCACAAGGAACATTTTACCCAAGAACACGCCTGCATAGTCGACGTGTACCCTAGACCACGGTTTGGAAAGCCAAGACCATAAACTTAGTGGCGCCTCCCTGGGTACATTGCTTTTAACTGCGAGCTTGTATTACATCTGTGAATGCAGGACTTTTAAGTCCGCATCGATACTGGGCCACCACACATGGGATCGAGCTATCGCTTTCATCATTACGATGCCTGGGTGGGTACTGTGAAGGTCATTGATGAAGGTGTCTCTGCCCTTCTTGGGGACCACTACTCGATTGCCCCACAGAAGGCAGTCTGCCTGTATAGACATTTCATCTTTGCACTTTATCTCTTCCTGCATTTCCACTGGGACATGGACCAGCTCCCGTGAAGCACACAGCTTTTGACTAGAGATAATAAGTGGTCCCGTCTTGTCCAGGTTTTGATCTGCCGGGCAGGGGATGGGTGATTGCTCACTTTCAAATATTTCCATAACCATGGCTATATCTGCGAGCTGCGCCATTTCCACTCCCGTGCTGGGCAATGGCAGCCGACTGAGAGCATCGGCGCAGTTTTCTGTGCCTGGCCTGTGACGGATGGTGTAGTTGTATGCGAACAACGTGAGCGTCCATCTCTGGATGCGGGCTGATGCGTTGGTATTTATCCCTTTGCTCTCGGAAAACAGGGCTATAAGTGGCTTATGGTCAGTTTCCAATTCGAATTTTAGCCCAAACAGGTATTGATGCATTTTCTTTACCCCATAGACACACGCTAACACTTCTTTTTCAATCATGCTGTCAGCTCTCTTGGCCTTAGACAGACTCCTGGATGCATAAGCAACCAGTTGCAATTTCCCGAAATCATTAGCTTGTTGTAATACACACCCGACGCCATATGATGACGCATCACATGCTCGTACCAAAAGCTTACCTGGATCATACAACACAAGCAATTTCTTTGAGCATAACAATTTTCTCGCTTTTACAAAGGCATTTTCTTGGCTTTTGCCCCAAACCCATTTGCCCCCTTTTCATGGTAAGACATGTCGTGGTTCTAGCAGGGTGCTGAGACCCGGTAAGGTGTTACCAAAGTAATTCAAGAGTCCCAGGAACAACCACAGCTCCGTCACGTTCTGTGGCCTTGGTACGTTCTCGATTGCCTCTGTCTTCGCGTTGGTGGGCCTGATGCTGTCCGCCGCAATCCTCCTTCCCAAGAACTCCACTTCAGGCGCCAGGAAAATGCACTTCGAGCGTTTTAACTTGAGCCCCATGCGGTTGAGCCGACTAAGAACCTCCTCCAGGTTCTGCAGATGCTCGACTGTGTTCCGACCTCTGACCAAGGTGTCGTCCTGGAAGACCACGGTGTGTGGGACCAACTTCAGTAAACTTTCCATGTTTCTCTGGAATATCGCCGCCGCTGATCAGATTCCAAATGGGCATCTGTTATAAACAAAAAGACCTTTCTGCATGTTGATGCAGGTGAGGGCCTTCGATGATTCCTCTAGTTCCTGCGTCATGTAGGCAGTGGTCAGATCCAGCTTCATGACTGTCTTTCCTCCCGCCAGTGTTGCAAAGAGGTCGTCGGTTTTTGGAAGTGGGTATTGTTCCTGCAGGGAGAAATGATTAATAGTTACTATGTAATCACCACAGATTCTGACAGTGCCGTCTCCCTTGAGGACTGGGATAATAGGACTGGCCCACTCGCTGAACTCGATCAATGAGATGATGCCCTCTCTTTGTAGTCGGTCGAGCTCAATTTTTATCTGTTCTCTCAGCATGTATGGTACTGCTCTCACCTTGTGATGGATGGGTCGCGCCCCCAGTATTAAGTGGATCTGCACTTTTGCTCCTTGGAATTTCCTGATGCCTGGTTCGAACAGCAAAGGAAATTTGTTTAAGACCTGGACACACGAAGTGTCATCAGCGGGCGATAGCGCTCAGATGTCATCCCAATTCCAGCGTATCTTTCCCAGCCAGCTCCTGCTGAGCAGCATGGGACCATCGCCCGGTACCACCCAGAGTGATAGCTTGTGCACTGCTCCATCGTAGGAGACCTTTACAGTAGCACTGCCGATTATAGGAATCCATTATTTTGTGTAAGTTCTTAGTTTTGTGCGAATTGGAGTTAAGACTGGCCCTGAGGCCTTGTTGCACCACAACCTTTCGAAAGTCTTTTTGCCCATGATGGACTGGCTCGTGCCCGTGTCCAGCTCCATTGACACTGGGAATCCATTTAGTTCAACCTTCAGCATTATTGGGGGACAATTCGTGGTGAATGTGTGCACCCCATGTACCTCTGCCTCCTCTATCAGAGTTTCGTCGTGATCCTCCGTGGATCTGTCCTCCTCTGCAACGTGGTGGTTTGCAGGTTTAGCAGGCCTAGCAGCTCACCTGCACACTCTTTGGAGGTGTCCCATTGTTCCACAGCCCTTGCAAATGTATCCTTTGAATCGGCGTGAATGGAAACAATGATCACCCCCGCAGCGCCAACAAGGTGTTAATGGCCTTGCATTCATCACCCTTGATGGTGGACTCGGACTCTGCGGACGTGTAGCTGCAGGTATGTGAGACCTGCCCTGTCCGTTATGATTCGAAAACAACATCACTTTGTTCACAGTACTTGTAGCAGCACTTGTGTGCTGAGCGATTTGCTTAGTTTAGTATTGTCACTGGTGGCAATGAAAGCCTGGGCTATCGCTGTGGCCTTACTCAAGGTTGGGGTCTCTACAGTGAAATGTTTGCGAAGTGTGGTTTCGTGGCCAATGCCAAGTATGAAAAAGTCTCTGAGCATGTGCTCCAAATGTCCTTCAAATTCGCAATGTCCTGCAAGGTGTCTTAGCTCGGCGACGTAACTCGGCAACATAACTCGCTACTTCCTGGTCTTCAGATCTTTTGTAGGTGTAGAACCGGTACCTCGCCATCAGAACGCTTTCCTTCAGGTTCAAATGCTGTCAGACCAGTGTGCAGAAATCATCGTACGATTTCTCCGTGGGTTTCACTGGAGTGAGCAGATTCATCATGAGGCCATACGCTGGTGCCCCACAGACGTTGAGGATGATTGCTCTGTTTGGCAGTGCTCTCTTCCCCCATCTAGCTCATTGGCCACAAAGTATTGGTCGAGTCGCTTCACAAAAGATTCACAATCATCTCCCTCCGAGAATTTCTCCAGAATGCCCACTGTTCTCTGCATCTTTGGGTTCGTTATCTGTATCTCGTCGCCAGTTGTAGTGTATGGAGAAAGAGTCAGACTGAACACTGAGCTCAAAGTAAAGTGTGACCTTAGTCTTTTATTGCAGGTCTCCAAAGTGCCTCTCCAACCTGTGGAGCCTTCTTAAATACCTGTGCTCCCTTGGGACTCCGGGGAATGAGCCGTCTGGTGGCTGTACAGAGTAAATACAAGTCCAGATACATAACAGTCTACTCCTGTACCTATTTTCTATGTTTCTCTCCCATAGCCCTGTATCAATCCCAAACTAATCATAAAAACATAGAAACATAGAAAATAGGTGCAGGAGTAGGCCATTCGGCCCTTTGAGCCTGCACCACCATTCAATAAGATCATGGCTGATCATTCACCTCAGTACTCCTTTCCTGCTTTCTCTCCATACCCCTTGATCCTTTTAGCAATAAGGGCCATATCTAACTCCCTCTTGAATATATCCAATGAACTGAACTGGCATCAACAACTCTCTTCGGTAGGGAATTCCACAGGTTAACAACTCTGAGTGAAGAAGTTTCTCCTCATCTCAGTCCTAAATGGCTTACCCCTTATCCTTAGACTGTGTCCCCTGGTTCTGGACTTCCCCAACATCGGAAACATTCTTCCTGCATCTAACCTGTCCAGTCCCATCAGCATTTTATATGTCTCTGAGATCCCCTCTCATCTTTCTAAGCTCCAGTCTCTCCTCATATGTCAGTCCTGCCATCCTGGGAATCAGTCTGGTGAACCTTCGCTGCACTCCCTCAATAGCAAGAACGTCCTTCCTCAGATTAGGAGACCAAAACTGAACACAATATTGCTGGTGAGGCCTCACTAAGGCCCTGTACAACTGCAGTAAGACCTCCCTGCTCCTAGACTCAAATCCCCTAGCTATGAAGGCCAACATACCATTTGCCGCCTTCACCACCTGCTGTACCTGCATGCCAACTTTCAATGATTGATGTACCATAACACACAGGTCTCGTAGTGTCATCTGCAAACTTGGAGATATTGCACTGAATTCCTTCATCTAAATCATTAATGTATATTGTAAATAGCTGGGGTCCCAGCACTGAGCCCTGCGGCACCCCACGAGTCACTGCCTGCCATTCTGAAAAGGATCCCACTGCCCCGCTCTCCTCCATAGCCCTGTATCAATCTCAAACTAATCCCACTGCCCTGGTCTCCCCCCATAGTCCTGTATCAATCTCAAACTAATCCCACTGCCCCGCTCTCTCCCCATAGCCCTGTATCAATCCCAAACTAATCTCACTGCCCCGCTCTCTCCCCATAGCCCTGTATCAATCCCAAACAAATCACACTGCCCCGCTCTCCCCCTTGGGGATCGCGCAGGAAGAATGGGGTTCATCAGTGAGATGCCAGGGGCAATCCTGTGTTTGCCCTGTCCCAGCGGTGGCAGGAGGGGGACAGTGCCCCTGTTGTGGGGGGGGGGGGCATGTCAGTGCCCCTGTTGGGGGGCAGTGCCCCTGTTGTGGGGGTGGTGTGACGGGAACAGGTGAGAGGGAGAGTCTCGGAGTGAGTCGGTGCTGAACCGCTCGGTTCCTTCACTCCACAGAACAAGGAGAGCTGCCCGAGACATTAACCGTGGTGACTGCGAGCGATGATGGCTCGGTCAGGATCTGGCAGCCCCTGCAGGTGAGCATTTCAGCTACACTTTAAACACATTTCTGTATTAGTCAACACTCTCTCTCTCTCTCTCTCTCTGCCACTCTCTTCAACTCTGTCTCTCACTCTGTCTCTCACTCTGTCTCTCACTCTGTCTCTCACTCTGTCTCTCACTCTGTCTCTCACTCTGTCTCTCACTCTGTCTCTCACTCTGTCTCTCACTCTGTCTCTCACTCTGTCTCTCACTCTGTCTCTCACTCTGTCTCTCACTCTGTCTCTCACTCTGTCTCTCACTCTGTCTCTCACTCTGTCTCTCACTCTGTCTCTCACTCTGTCTCTCACTCTGTCTCTCACTCTGTCTCTCACTCTGTCTCTCACTCTGTCTCTCTCGCTGTGTCACTCTCACACTTTCACACACTATCTATCTCTCACACACACACTCATTCTCTCACAATGCAGGCTCATTGGCTCACACTCTCTGACACAACTCCCTCCCTCCCGCTCGCTCGCCCACCCGCTCACTCACTCCCTCCCTCCCGCCCTCTCGCACCACTGTGAAGCCTCAGGCTGGATTCCTTGTGGCGAAGGGCACGTGATGGTTGAACTCATTCACCATGGCCTGCACTGGGACATGTCCTGTGAGTGTGTAAAAACCTTGCACTAACGGCTTGTCTCTGCTCCCTCCAGGCGGACGAGGTGTCGACGCTGACGGGTCACAGTGCTCCCGTCTCCAGTGCTGCTGTCAGGGACCGTGTCCCCTTCTTCCTGACCGTCGGGGCTGACCGAACTGTGCGACAGTGGGACGTCCCTCCCGGGAAAGGTAGGTCAGACCCCCACCCCCTGCCCTAACCCTGCTGGGGCGTGTCACAGCAAGCAGTGTGATACGCAGCACCAACCTAACTCCATTTAAAAGTAGCTTTTAAAATTACACTCCCCTCTCTGGTCTGGGATTTCCCAAGCGCATGGTCATGTGATCTTTGTGTGTCATATGTTACTACACCAATATCGTACCCAGCGCTCTGGGGTGTGGGTGGTGTTTATGTCGAAGACCAGGTATATGCTGCACGGTTATCAATAGGTTGCTCTATCTGGACCCCACAAGTCCCAGCCACGGCGGCTGATTGACTAATTCACCCCTCAATCACACCTGGCGATGCACTCCTGTAAGTGACTGGATTAATTTCATGCAGTCATTTGTGTAGGTTGGGCCTGTACTCATTGGAATTCAGAAGAACGAAAGGTGATCTTATCGAAACGTATAAGATTATGAGGGGCCTTGACAGGGTGGATGCAGAGAGGATGTTTCCACTATAGGGGAGACTAGAACTAGATGGCAAGATCTTGGAATAAGGGGCTGCCCATTTAAAACTGAGATGAGGAGAAATTTATTTTGTGTTGTAAATCTGTGGAATTTGCTGCCTCAGAGAGTTATGTTAGCTGGGACATTGAATAAATTTAAGACAGAAATAGACAGTTTCTTAAACAATAAGGGGTTATGGGGAGTGGGCGGGGAAGTGAAGCTGAGTCCATGATCGGATCAGCCATGATCTTATTGAATGGTGGAGCAGGCTCGAGGGGTGATATGGCCTGCTACTGTTCCTATTTCTTGTGTTACATTAACCATCCTTCACACACGTCGTGTTACTGGAGTAATAATCCTGCCTTTATCGGGAGACTCTGCTGTAGTTTGAAGAGGCCCCCGTTTGGAGACACTGGGGCCTAAATTCATGGCCGCCAAAAAGCTGGCGCACATTCTGTTTGTAAAAGTTTTTATCGTCGGGGTGGAAGTGCGGCGGAGGTGGGGGTGGGGGTGGGCCCCAGTCTCCGCCGCTGTCACTCAGGTGGTGACCGTACGTGTGTGCGGCACCACGTGTCTCCCCTCATTTACAGGGGAGAAAGACAGCGTTTTCTTCAGTTGGCCACTGGCCCAGCGAGGGTTTCGGTTGGGTCAGTGAGCTGGCACCCGAGAGGGGCTGCCAGGCTGCCTGTTGGCGGCCTGCCCGAACCCGGGCCATAAATGTCGGGCCAATTGGGAAGTTGGCCAGCAAAAAAAAAAACCCCACCTGGTGGCGGTGATAGTGCGCCCTCCCTCCTGTTGAAGGGCCACCGTGCTGCTGTGGCTCACACACGAGAAACCAGGTGCACTGACACAATGAGCTGTTGGGGGCACTGCGCAGCGGATCGTGGATTTGTTGAGGTAGATTTTGTGGGAGATGCGATGGAAGTGTGGGAGAGCGGCAATGGGCGCTGTCGGCAGCAGCGGGCCGCAAGTGGGGACCGCCCGCAAAACCCCCGGCTGAGTCTGGATCGTGACGGCCAATGGACAGCAACTCGCCGGCCACTCGATTCTGCCTCATGGCTGCTGCACGACGGCAGTAACGGGCTTTACCCGGACCCTGAATTTAGGCCCCACAATGTTTAAAGAGACTCTCTTTGCCATAACTCCTACCCTGCCTCCAGCGCATTGGCTGTGTCAGTAATGTCAATACTCAGTGCATCAATATTTTAAAATCTTAACAGAATAACAGCTGAAGCATAGATATGTTGGCTCAAAACCTGCTAGAATTCTTTACACAAACCCTTTGTTTAAATTGCTTGAAGCCAACGCCTCCTGCTCACTGAGCTTCCCCTGTGGAATCTTAACGGCCAAATCAAAGCCAGGGGTCAGCCCCGAGGGTGGCACTGTCGCCTCAGAGCATCCCGGGTTTGAGTTTCCCCTTCGGAGACTCGAGCCTCATAATCCAGGCCCGACATTGCCGGTGCCTGTACTGAGGCAGCGCCACGCTGTGGGAGGGTCAGTGCTGAGGCAGCGCCGCGCTGTGGGAGGGTCAGTACTGAGGCAGCGCCGCGCTGTGGGAGGGGCGGTACTGAGGCAGCACCGCGCTGTGGGAGGGTCTGTACTGAGGCAGCACCGCGCTGTGGGAGGGTCAGTACTGAGGCAGCGCCGCGCTGTGGGAGGGGCGGTACTGAGGCAGCACCGCGCTGTGGGAGGGTCAGTACTGAGGCAGCGCCGCGCTGTGGGAGGGTCAGTACTGAGGCAGCGCCGCGCTGTGGGAGGGGCGGTACTGAGGCAGCACCGCGCTGTGGGAGGGTCAGTACTGAGGCAGCACCGTGCTGTGGGAGGGGCGGTACTGAGGCAGCACCGTGCTGTGGGAGGGGTGGTACTGAGGCAGCACCGTGCTGTGGGAGGGTCAGTACTGAGGCAGCACCGTGTTGTGGGAGGGGCGGTACTGAGGCAGCACCGCGCTGTGGGAGGGGCGGTACTGAGGCAGCACCACGCTGTGGGAGGGGCGGTACTGAGGCAGCACCGCACTGAGGGAGGGGGCGGTACTGAGGCAACGCCGCACTGAGGGAGGGGGCGGTACTGAGGCAGCACCGCGCTGTGGGAGGGGGCGGTACTGAGGGAGCACCGCGCTGTGGGAGGGTCTGTACTGAGGCAGCACCGCGCTGTGGGAGGGTCTGTACTGAGGCAGCGCCGCGCTGTGGGAGGGTCTGTACTGAGGCAGCGCGGCGCTGTGGGAGGGTCTGTACTGAGGCAGCACCGCGCTGTGGGAGGGTCTGTACTGAGGCAACACCGCGCTGTGGGAGGGTCTGTACTGAGGCAGCACCGCGCTGTGGGAGGGTCGGTACTGAGGGAGCGCCGCGCTGTGGGAGGGGCGGTACTGAGGGAGCGCCGCGCTGTGGGAGGGTCTGTACTGAGGCAGCACCGCGCTGTGGGAGGGTCGGTACTGAGGGAGCGCCGCGCTGTGGGAGGGTCTGTACTGAGGGAGCGCCGCGCTGTGGGAGGGTCTGTACTGAGGCAGCACCGCGCTGTGGGAGGGGTGGTACTGAGGGAGCGCCGCGCTGTGGGAGGGGGCGGTACTGAGGCAGCACCGCGCTGTGGGAGGTTCGGTACTGAGGCAGCACCGCGCTGTGGGAGGGTCGGTACTGAGGCAGCGCCGTGCTGTGGGAGGGGTGGTACTGAGGGAGCGCCGCACTGAGGGAGGGGCGGTACTGAGGCAGCGCCGCGCTGTGGGAGGGTCTGTACTGAGGGAGCGCCGTGCTGTGGGAGGGGTGGTACTGAGGGAGCGTGCACTGTTGGAATGTCAGCACTAAGGGAGCGCCGCGCTGTGGGAGGGGTGGTACTGAGGGAGCGTGCACTGTTGGAATGTCAGCACTGAGGGAGCGCCGCACTGAGGGAGCGTGCATTGTTGGAATGTCAGCACTGAGGGAGCGCCGCGCTGTGGGAGGGGTGGTACTGAGGGAGCGTGCACTGTTGGAATGTCAGCACTGAGGGAGCGCCGCGCTGTGGGAGGGTCGGTACTGAGGGAGCGTGCACTGTTGGAATGTCAGCACTGAGGGAGTGCCGCGCTGTGGGAGGATTGGTACTGAGGGAGCGTGCACTGTTGGAATGTCAGCATTGAGGGAGCGCCGCGCTGTGGGAGGGTCGGTACTGAGGGAGCGTGCACTGTTGGAATGTCAGCACTGAGGGAGCGCCGCGCTGTGGGAGGGTCGGTACTGAGGGAGCGTGCACTGTTGGAATGTCAGCACTGAGGGAGCGCCGCGCTGTGGGAGGGTCGGTACTGAGGGAGCGTGCATTGTTGGAATGTCAGCACTGAGGGAGTGTAGAACTGTTGGAGATGTTGGCTTTTGGATGGATGTTAAACCGGGCCCCTATCTGCCCTGTCAGTTGGACATATTACATCCCACAGCCAATATTCGAAGAGCAGGGGAGTTTTCCCCGATGTCCTGGGGCCAATATTTATCCCTCAACCAACATCACTGAAACACATTATCTGGTCATTATTTCATGCCTGCGGGATCTTGCTGTGAACAAATTGGTTTCCCTGTTTCCGACACTGCAACAGTGACTGCACTTGAAGAGTGCTTCATTAGCTATGCAGTGCTTTGGGACGTCCTGAAGTTTTGAAAGGTGCAGGGCTGTGGGGAAAATGCAGGGTCGTGGGCCGAGCTGAGGTGTTGTAGAGAGTCGGCTCGGGCTCAACGGGCCGAATGGCCTCCTGTGCTGTCACCGTTCTATGATTGTATCCCTCCATGTGTTTGCCTCTATCACACAGCACATTCTCATCACACAAAGATATTCATGCTCACTTCCTATTAGATTACACACTATCCTACACTGCCCTGTAACTCTCTGCAGCCAGGTGTTCTGCTGCTTGACTCCTCTTCCGTTCCCCAATTTGTCTCTCCAGGTTTGGAAGATCCATCATGTCATCGAGGTGCAGTCACTGCCCTCTGCTGGTCACCTTCTGGGACGTTCCTGGTATCCGGCAGTCAGAGTGGAGAACTCAAGGTGTGGAGTTCTGGGATAGCTTTACACAGCATCCAGGTGGGAATCTGTGGCAAACCTTTAGTTTGACATTTTAGTTCCTGACATCCTCCGCATTTGTCCCTTCCCCTGAATAGGGGGTGAAATCACTCACTTAAATATAAATTAATATTCTGTAATAAGTCTGCTTTTGTGGTTTAGCCTGAAACACGATCTGTTTGTCCGAGCAATTGGGAAGCTACAGACCTATTTAAGTTGTAAGGCAGGTCACAGGAGAGTGGGGAACTGGCTTGTTGCTCTGACCACGAATGGAGAGTGTTGGAAGAATCGCAGGTTGTAACCTGAAGTGGCTGATCACTCTGGTCAGGCCCGATGGTGAGTGCTGGTCACTAGGGCCATGAGCTGAATGCCCAGGCACTGGAAGCTTGACACTGATCTTCAACATTGGGGGACTGAGTTCAAAGGCGGTCCCCGTTCACGCCCGGTCTCCCATCTCCCCCCCCCCCCCCCCCGTTCACGCCCCGGTCCCATTTCCGCCTCCACCCCAACGTCCCCTTCTCCTCCCCATCTCCCCCGGTCCCCCGTTTCCCCCCCCCCGTGGTCCCCCGTTCACGCCCAGGTCCCATTTCCGTCCCCTTCTCCCCCCAGTCCCTGTTTTCTCCCCACTCAGACCCCTTTCTCACACAGCACTCCGTCCCGCACCATCCCATTCTCACACCTTATCCCCATTCTGCCCATCACCCCTTTCTCCAGGCCCTTTTAAATGGTTCTATACTCTCGACAAGCTGATCTTGATTCTCATTCACCACTGTTGCTGGCCGCTCATTCCCTGTCCGAGCAAGTTCCCACGACCCTCTCCCTCATTCTTTTGGTGCTGACCTTAAATTGATGCCCTCCAGCTACCCACTCACCCCCTGGCGGGAATCATTTTCTCCAACTTCCTGAACCAAAACCCCTCAGGGTTTTGAACCGCTCTATCAGAACTCCTCAACCTGCTCTGACCTAATGAAACAGTTTGATTCTCTTAGCCCCTCCTGGGATCATTCCACTGAATCTCTTCCCCACCCTCTCCACGGCCTTGACATCCTTCCTAAAGCAAGGCACCAAACCAGGAGGTGAACAAGAGGGGGTCCTTCCATGAGATGAAGTAGGTTCACAAATGTCAAAATGGCCAAACTTCATCTGACACTCCCCCTGCCCGAGCCCTGAACTCGCATCTTTCTCCAGTTTCTCTGATCTCCCCTCTTCATCTCTCCAAGCTCATCTTATCCATGAGACCCACTTCCTGCTCTCTTGACTCTATTCCAACTAAACTGCTGACCACCCAACTTCTTGTTTTGGCTCCCATGTTAGCCGAAATTGTTAACGGTTCTCTGTCCTCAGGCACTGTTCCCTTCTCCTTCAAATCTGCTGTCGTCACCCCTCTCTTCAAAAAAAACAACCCTTTGCTTGCTAGCTATCGCCTCATCTCCAACCTCCCTTTCCGGTCCAGAGTCCTTGAATGTGTTGTCGCCTCCCAAATCTGTGATCATCTTTCCATGAATTCCATGTTTGAATCTCTTCAATCTGGTTTCCGCCCTTGCCACAGAACTGAAACTGCTCTCATCAAAGTCACAAATGACATTCTTTGTGACTCTGACCTGTCTGCAGCCTCTGACACAGTTGACCACTCCATCCTCCTCCAACGCCTCTCCACCATCGTCCAGCTGGGTGGGACTGCACTCGCCTGGTTCCATTCCTATCTATCTAATCATAACCAGAGAATATCGTGCAATGGCTTCTCTTCCTGCCCCCGCATCGTTATCTCTGGTGTTCCCCAAGGATCTGTCCTTGGCCTCCTTTTTATTTCTCATCTACATGCTGCCCCTTGGAGATATGATCCGAAAACACGGAGTCGGTTTCCACGCAAACGACACCCAGCTCTACCTCTCCATCACTTCTCTCGACCCCTCCATGGTCTCTAAATTGTCAGATTGATTGTCCGACATCCAGTACTGGATGAGCAGAAATTTTCTCCAATTAAATATTGGGAAGACCGAAGCCATTATCTTTGGTCCCTGCCTCGAACTGCGTTCCCGAACCACTGACTCCATCCCTCTCCCTAGCATTTGTCTGAGGGTGAACAAGACAGTTCGCAATCTAGATATTATATTTGACTCAAATGAGTTTCCAGCCACATATCCGCAGCATAACTAAAACCGCTTTTTTCCACCTCCGCCCCTGCCTCGGCTCTGCTGCTGCTAAAGCCCTCATTCAGGCCTTTGTTACCTCTGGACTTGACTGCTCCAACTAACTCCTGGCTGCCCTCCCACATTCTACACAATGTAAACTGGAGGTCATTCAAAACTCAGCAGTCCGTGTCCTAACTCACCAAGATCACCCATCACCCCTTTGCTCACTGACCTACATTGGCTCCCGGTTAAACAACACATCGATTTCAAAATTCTCATCCTTGTTTCCGAATCACTCCATGGCCTCACCCCTCCCTATCTCTGTAATCTTTTTCAGCCTCACAACCCCACAAGATGTCTGCGCTCCTCAAATTCTGCCCTCCTGAACATCCCTGATTGTAACTGATCAACCCTCGGTGGCCGTGTCTTCTGTTGCCGAGGCCCTGAGCTCTGGAACTCCCTCCCTAAACCCCTCTGCCTCTTTACCTCGCTTTGTTCCTTTAAGATGCTCCTTAAAACTAGCCTCTTTGATTGAGCTTTTGGTCACCAGCCCGAATGTCCCCTTGTGTGGCTCGGTGTCAGATTTTGTTTGATAACACTCCGGTGAAATGTCTTCGGATGCTTTATGATGTTTAATGTATTTATGCAGCGACTTTTTGTATTTGGAAGTGATCGTAGCTTTAAATTAAATAACAAAAGCAGGCAAGTCGAGTAGAGTTGGTTGGAAACAGATTGTTAAATGAACCCGATGGGCAATGAGGAGAATTTATTTTATGCAGTGAGCTGTTGTTGTCTGAAAGGGCAGTGGAAACAGATTCAATAGTAACTTTCAAAAGTCTCTCTGTCTCTCTCTCTCTGTCTCTCTGCCTCCCCCTCTCTCTGGCGTCTCTCTCTCTCTCTCTCTCTCTCTCTCACAGGCCCACATGAACTGTATCAGTGCTGTCTCCTTCTTTTCTGAGAACGATTTTGCAGTGGGATCGTACGATAAGAGCGTCTCCATCTGGACCCTCCGTCCCCAGCGACAGATGCACTCTGTACGGTAAGGAGCTGCTCCGCACTGAGAGTTACAGGGAAGGTGTGACCTGGGATGTTGGCTCTTACCCTCTCTTCTCTGCTGTGTTTTGCTCAGCGTTGGTTGGTGCATCTTATCAATGTCTTGCTTCTTCCCAGGATGTGTCTCCAGTCTTCATTCACCCTCGATTGGCCAGTCTACTGTCTGAGCATGCTCAGACTGCAGGAGCACCTCCTGGTGGGGGACCTGCTGGGAAACCTCACCATCTGGGCCCCAGAGGGGCGGCACTGGACGGTGCTGGAGGGGTAAGTGTCCCTAATTAAACCGGTGGAGGCGGGGCCCGCGGGGTGGAGGCTGGCCCGGGGGGTGGGGGGGGAAGCGGGGTGGAGGCTGGCCCGGGGGGTGGGGGGGGAAGCGGGGTGGAGGCTGGCCCGGGGGGTGGGGGGGGAAGCGGGGTGGAGGCTGGCCCGGGGGGTGGGGGGGAAGCGGGGTGGAGGCTGGCCCCGGGGGGTGGGGGGGAGGAAGCGGGGTGGAGGGGGAAGCGGGGTGGAGGCTGGCCCCGGGGGCGGGGGGGGGGAAGCGGGGTGGAGGCTGGCCCCGGTGGGGGGGGGGAAAGCGGGTTGGAGGCTGGCCCGGGGGGTGGGGGGGAGGAAGCGGGGTGGAGGGGGAAGCGGGGTGGAGGCTGGCCCCGGTGGGGGGGGGGGGAAGCGGGTTGGAGGCTGGCCCGGGGGGTGGGGGGGAGGAAGCGGGGTGGAGGGGGAAGCGGGGTGGAGGCTGGCCCCGGGGGCGGGGTGGGGGGGAAGCGGGGTGGAGGCTGGCCCCGGTGGGGGGGGGGGAGGAAGCGGGGGGGGGGGGGGAGGAAGCGAGGTGGAGGCGGGGCCTGGGGCGAGGGGGTAGAGAGGGGTGGAGGCGGGGCCCAGGGGTGGGGAAAGACAAGAGAGGGGTGGAGGTGGGGGAAGGGGCGAAGAGAGGGGTGGAGGTGGGGGAAGGGGCGAAGAGAGAGAGGGGCGGAGGCAGGGCCCGGAGGAGGGGGTGTGGGGCAGGGCCCGGCGGGGGAGAGATGGGTGGAGAGGGTTGGAGGCGGGACTCCCGATCTCCCGATCACCACTCACCACCTCCTCTTCCCTCCAGCGGCTTCTACCATTATCCCTTCTCGCGCGTTATTGAGCGGAGCGACGGCTCTTTACTGACGGTGCTGGGGCCACGAAGGACCACACTGATGGCCCTTAAACAACCAGATAACCCAGCCTTGGAGGTAAGGACCAGGGGAGCTTTACTCAGAGCAGAGCAGCCTGGAACACGGAATGTTGGCGATTTCCCCCCCCCCCCCCCCCAATCCCCAGGGAATGATACTGGGGTCACATCCCCCAGGGAATGATGAAGCTCTCCCCTCTCTCATGGAGTATGCTGGGGCAGTGGGTCTGCACTGACCTTTCACATTTTGGGACTTGGATTCAAACCCAGGCCCAGACAGAAGGGATGGTCTCTCCGCTCTCTGGTGGGCGGTGGGGGGGGAACTATCCTGGGACTCCTGCTGGAAAGGTGTGTGGTGATTAGCTGAGGCCAGGATCAGGGCTTTGGGGTGATGCCTCCTCCCACAGTCAAATATCCTGCTAATGCTTACTTTCTGGTGAAGAATGAGGCCACTCGGGTGCTGGTCCATGTGGAACCGAACCTCTGCACGAGTCAACATTTCGGTGTCAGCTACGGCACGGTGGGACTCGCTCTCGACTCCGAGTCAGAAGAGCGAGGGCTTGAGTTCCACCCCAAACACTTGAGCCCCAAAATCCAGGGCCAACACTCCCTAGTGCCAGTAATGAGGGAGTGCAGCACTGTCGAAGGTGCCTAGTTTTGGATGGGATGTTAAACCAAGAGCCTAGTCTGCCCTATCAGGTGGACATAAAAGATCCCGGCCACTATTGGAAGAAGAGCAGGAGAGTTCTCCCCAGTGTCCTGGGGCCGATATTTATTTTTCATTAACATCAATCGAAAAACAACAGGTTATATCTGATTAATAGATCGATGACTGCGGGATCTTGCCATTAGCAAATTGGCTGCCACATTTCCTACATTATAATAATGACTAACCTTCAAAAGTAATTAACTGTCTGTAAAGCACTTTGGGATGTCCTGAGGTGGTGAAAGATACTGAGAAATGCAAAAGGGGTAAGAGAGGTGGTTGGGTGCAAGAATACGAGATTGGTTTAGAAACTGTCGATAAGGATTAGCTTTGTGCTTTCCCGCAGGAGGAGAAGGAACCAGAGCAGCTGACAGTGTGCTTCAGTGTCAGCATGATCCCCTGGTCGGACAGTGGGGAGAAAGTGAACACGTTGGTGTGGTTAACTGTAGTGAAGGAATCTGTCACATCACCCGGAGGAGGTAAGATGGGAATCCCCTCCACCGAGCAATGGGTTAGTCCGGGTATGCACCGAATCGGCATCAAATCCAGCCCAGATAGTGGTCTCCTCTCTCTCTGGGGGACTGGGTGAGGGTCAGTGGGCCTGGCACTGCCCTTCCACTCTCTTGGTACCTGGTTGTGGCAGAAATAACCAATATCTTTCAGCTCGGTATCAACTGCTTCAATTTGTCATGGTGCTTGCCTGTTGCAGGCAATTTGATTGATGAATCAACCAAACCACTCAATTCAAATACGAAGGTGCAGTATGATCTGTCTGATTGGCAGCAACAAGGCAGGTATTTTGTTTTATACGTTCACGGGATGTGGGCGTTGCTGGTAAGGCCAGCATTTATTGCCCATCCTGAATTGACCTTGAGAAGATTGTGGTAAGCCTCCTTCAACCGCTGCAGTCCGTGAGGTGAAGGTACTCCCACAATGCTGTTAGGGAGGGAGTTCCAGGATTTTGACCCAGCGACGATGAAGGAACGGCGATAAACTTCCAAGTCAGGATGGAGAGTCACTTGCAGGTGGTGGTGTTCCCATGCGCCTGCTGCCCTTGTCCTTCTAGGTGGTAGAGGTCGCTGGTTTGGGAGGTGCTGCTGAAGAAGTCTTGGCGAGTTGCTGCAGTGCATCCTGTAGAACACAATCATATCCTTTGTGCTCGGTATGACTCCAGCCAGTAGAGAGTTTTCCCCCTGATTCCCATTTCCCTGACTTCAGTTTTACTAGGGCTCCTTTATGTCACATTCTGTCAAATGCTGCCTTGATGTCGAGGGCAGTCACTCTCACCTCATCTCTGGAATTCAGCTCTTTTGTCCTTGTTTGGACCAAGGCTGTGATGAGGTCTGGAGCCGAGTGGTCCTGGCGGAACCCAAACTGGGTATCGGTGAGCAGGTTATTGGTGAGTAAGTGCCGCTTGATAGCACTGTTGGCGACACCTTCCATCACTTTGCTGATTGAGAATAGACTGATGGGGCAGTTATTGGCCGGGTTGGATTTGTTCTGCTTTTTGTGGACAGGACATACCTGGGCAGTTTTCCACATTGTTGGATAGATGCCAGTGTTGTAGCTGTACTGGAACAGCTTGGCTAGAGGCTCAGCTTTTTCTGGAGCTCAAGTCTTCAGTCAACGGCCGATATGTTGTCAGGGCCCAGAGCCTTTGCTGTATCCAGTGCGTTCTGCCATTTCTTGATATCATGTGGAGTGAATCGAATTGGCTGAAAATTGACTTCTGTGATAGTGGGGACCTCGGGAAGAGGCCGATATGGATCATCCACTCGGCACTTCTGGCTGAAGATGGTTGTAAACACTTTTGCACTCACGTGCTGGACTCCGCCATTATTGAGGATGGGGATATTCATGGAGCCTCCTCCCCCCGTTAATTGTTTAATTGTGCACCACCATTCACGATCGGAAGTGGCAGGACTGCAGAGTTAAATCTGATCTTTTGATTGTGGGATCACTTTGCTTCCTCTGCTTAGCATGCATGTAGTCCTGTGTTGCAGCTTTCCCAGGTTGGCACCTCATTTTTAGGTATGCCTGGTGCTGCTCCTGGCATGCTCTTCTGCACACTGTATCGAACCAGGGTTGGTCCCCAGGCTTGATGGTAATGCTAGAGTGAGGAATATGATGGGCCTTGAGGTTACAGATTGTAATGGAATACAATTCTACTGCTGATGGCCCACTGCGCCTAATGGATGCCCAGTTTTGAGCTGCTAGATCTGTTCTAAATCTATCTCATTTAGCACGATGGGTGCCACACAACATGATGGATGGTGTCTTCTGTGTGAAGACGGGATTTCATCTCCACAATGTGCGGTGGTTGCTGCTACCAATACTATCATGGATAGATGCATCTGCGACAGGTAGATTGGTGAGGACGAGGTCAAGTAGGTTTTTCCCTCCTGTTGCTTCTTTCACCACCTGCTGCCGAACTGGGCCAGCTCAGTCAGTAGTGGTACTACCGAGCCATTCTTGGTGAGGGTCATTGATGTCTCCCACCCAGAGTTCATTCTATACCCTTGCTACTGTGTGCCTCTTTCAAGTGGTGGTCAATGTGGAGGATTCATCAGCTGAGGGAGGGCGGTCGGTGGTAATCAGCAGGAGCTTGACCTGAAGCTATGAGATGTCATGGAGTCCAGAGTCAATGTTGAGGACTCCCAGGGCCACACCCTCTCGACTGTATACTACTGTGCTGCCACCTCTGAGATGGTGATGGAGGAGTCTGGGGCATTGGCTGAAACCTATGATTCTGTGAGTGTGACCATCAGGCTGTTGCTTGACCAGTCTGTGGGACAGCTCTCCCAATTTTGGCACAAGTCAGGAGGACTTTGTGTAGGGTTGATTGGGCTGGGTTTGCCATTGCCGTGTCCGAAGCCGGTGCCGGGGTCGATGCCAGGTGCTCCATCGGGTTTTATTCGTATTATTTCTTGTGGTTTGTGACAACTGAGTGGCTTACTCGGCCATTCGAGAGGGGAGTCAACCACATTGCTGTGGGTCTGGAGTCACATATAGGCCTGACCGAGCAAGAACTGCAGATTTCCTTCCCGAACGGACATGAGTGAACCAAATGGGTTTTTACAACAATCCGGTAGTTTCATGGTCACCATACTGACACTAGCTTTTTATTCCAGATTTATTTATTTATTTATTTATTTATTTATTTATTTATTTATTTAACCGAATTTAAATTCCCAGCTGCCATGGTGGGATTTGAACTCACGCCTCCGGACTATTAGTCCAGGCCTCTGGATTACTGGTCCAGTTACGTAACCACTATTGTACCGTTGCCGATAATAAGTCTGGATATCCTATCTGACTCTGTGCTCTCCACTTTCCCCTGCGAGAAACCTTTCGGGTTTGATCTGGTGACTCCGAAGCGAGATGGCCTGCGCTGGTAGATTAGAAAAGTGAGTGAAATACGCCAGACCAGTGGGTGAGGAAAGGGTTTAAAAACTATCAGCCCCACACAGAACAGGCAGAGCCCAGGCTCCACCTCCCAGGTCTGCGGTGTGCTACTGATCCCAGTCGGTGGGGGGGGGGGGAGGCGGGGCTACAATTGGTACTGACCCCCCCCCCCCCTCCCCCAGAGAATACAATTGGTACAGATCCCCCTCCCCTCTCCTGGGGACTACAATTGGTACAGACCCCCCCCCCCCCCTCTCCTGGGGACTACAATTGGTACAGACCCCCCCCCTCTCCTGGGGACTACAATTGGTACAGACCCACCCCCACCCCTCTCCTGGGGACTACAATTGGTACAGACCTTCCCCCCCCCCCCCCCCCCACCTCTCCTGGGGACTACAATTGCTACTGACCCCCCCCCCCCCCCCCCCCCCCCCGGAGACTACAATTGGGACTGAGCCCTCCCCGGGGAGGTGGGTGGTGGAGGGGCTACAGTTGGTTCTAAGCCACACCCCCAGAGCAGCAAAGATTCAGCTCGAGTATTGTGTCCAATTCTGGGCACCACATTCAAGGAAGGACGTCAAGGCCTTAGACAGGGAGCAAAAGAGATCTATCCAGGGTTGCGGGACTTTGGTTAGGTGGAGAAGCTGGGGTTATTCTCAGAGCAGAGAAGCTAAGGGGAGATTTGATCGAGATGATCAATATTACAAAGGGTTTAGACAGAGTAGATCAGCAGAAACTGCTTTCACTGGCAGGAGGTCGGCAACAGGAGGACACAGACTTCAGATAATTGGCAAAAGAATCAGTAGAGAGACGAGGAGAATGTTTTTTCCCCGCAGAGAGTTGTTGTAGTCTGGAATGCACTGACTGAAAGGAGGATGGAGGCCGATTCAATAGTAACTTTCAAAAAAGGAAATGGATAAATATTTGTAAAGGAAAGATTTTCTGGGGTGTGAGACGATTTGGATGGGACATTACAAGAGCCGACACAGGCACGATGGGCCGAATGGCCACCATCTGTGCTGTACGTGGATATGTATTTCAAAAGCTTACTGTGGCTATACTATCTGGCGACCTACACTGAGAATGATAGAATCTTACAGTACAGAAGGTGGTCATTCGGCCCATCGCACCTGTCCGGTTCTATGATAGAGCTGTGCAGTTAGCCCCACTCCGCCCTGCTCTTACCCCATTGCCCTGCAAATCATTCCTTTTCAACTCTTTATCCAATTCCCTTTTGACGGTCATTATTGCATCTGCTTCCACCACCCTTCCAGGCAATGAATCCCCACGGCTCCAGGTTAGCCTGAGTGTTGCAAGTCGATGTCTGTGGTGGAATTTGACAGGATTTCTCCCTCCTCCTCCTCCAGCTCGTTCAATGCTCTGTGCCGACTCTCAGGGGACCTTATGGTGCTCTGCCTGGGACCCCACCACCATCCAGACAGAGGGATCGTACATTCAGCAATATGGCGAGCTTTCAAACTGGACCCGCAAACAGGTAACACCTCAGCAGCTCTCAGGGCTTCACCCAAATTGTACCTGCCCTGGGAGTGTTTGATGGGACAGTATAGAGAGAGATTTACTCAGTATCTAATCCATGCTGTACCTGCCCTGCGACAAGTTTAATGGGACAGTGTAGAGAGAGATTTACTCTGTATATAACCCCGTGCTGTACCTGCCCTGGGACAAGTTTGATGGGACAGTGTAGAGAGAGATTTACTCTGTATATAACCCTGTGCTGTACCTGCCCTGGGACAAGTTTGATGGGACAGTGTAGAGGGTGCCATACTCTGTATGAGAAGGAAAGACTGTGGCTAACTAAGGAAATAAGGGAAGGTATCAAATTGAAAACAAGGATGTACAATGTGGCTAAGACTAATAGGAGGCCAGAGGATTGGGAAACTTTTAAAAGCCAGCAAGGAACAATTTAAAAAAAAAAAAAGAGAGAGAAGGAAAATAGATTATGAAAGTAAACTAGCAGGAAATATTAAAACAGAGTAAGAATTTCTACAGGTACATAAAAAGGAAGAGTGGCTAAAGTAAATGTTGGTCCCCTGGAGGATCAGACTGGGGAATTAATAATGGGGAACAGGGAAATGGTAGAGACGTTGAACAAATATTTTGTATCAGTCTTCACGGTAGAAGACACTTAAAAAGATCCCAATAGTGGATAATCAAGGGCTATAGGGAAGGAGGAACTTAATACAATCACTATCACTAATGAAGTAGTACTCTGTAAAATAATGGGACTAAAGGCGGACAAGTCCCCTGGACCTGATGGCTTACATCCCAGGGTCTTAAAAGAAGTGGCTGCAATGATAGTGGATGCATTGGTTGCAATCTACCAAAATTCCCTGGATTCTGGGGCAGTCCCATCAGATTGGAAAACCACAAATGTAACGCCCCTATTTAAAAAAGGAGGCAGACAAAAAGCAGGAAACTATAGACCAGTTAGCCTATCATCTGTTGTTGGGAAAATGCTGGAGTCCATTATTAAGGAAGCAGTAGCAGGAATTTGGAAAAGCATAATTCAATCAAGCAAAGTCAGTATGGTTTTGTGAAGGGGAAATCATGTTTGACAAATTTGCTGGAGTTCTTTGAGGATTTAAGGAGCAGGGTGGATAAGGGGGAACCAGTTGATGTGATATATTTGGATTTCCAGAAGGCATTTGATAAGGTGCCACATAAAAGGTTACTGCACAAGATAAAAGCTCATGGGATTGGGGGTAATAGATTAGCATGGAAGGATGATTGGCTAAATAATAGAAAACAGAGAGTCGGGATAAATGGGTCATTTTCTGGTTGGCAAACAGTGACTAGTGGGGTGCCATAGAGATCGATGCTGGGATCTCAACTATTTACAATCTATATTAATAACTTGGATGAAGGGACCGAGTGTAATGTTACCAAGTTTGCTGATGATACAAAGATGGGTGGGAAAGCAAATTGTGAGGAGGACACAAAAGATCTGCAATGGGATATAGACAGGCTAAGTGAGTGGACAAAAATTTGGCAGATGGAGTATAATGTGGGAAAGTATGAGGTTATCCACTTTGGCAGACAAAATAAAAAAGCAAATTATAATTTAAATGGAGAAAAATTGCAAAGTATTGCAGTACAGAGGGATCTGGGTATTGGTGAGGCCACACCTAGAATACTGTGTACAGTTTTGGTCTCTGTATTTAAGGAAGGATACACTTCAGAGGCGTTCAGAGCTGGCTCACTAGGTTGATTCCGGAGATAAGGGATGGGCTTATACTCATTGGAGTTCAGAAGAATGAGAGGTGATCTTATCGAAACATATAAGATAATGAGGGGGCTTGACAAGGTGGAGGCAGAGAGGATATTTCCACTCATAAGGGAAACTAAAACTAGGGGAGATGGTCTCAGAATAAGGGGCTGCCCATTTAAAACTGAGATGAGGAGAAATTTCTTCTGAGGGTTGTAAATCTATGGAATTCTCTGCCCCAGAGAGCTGTGGAGGCTGTGTCATTGAATATATTTAAGGTGGAGATAGATAGATTTTTGAGCGATAAGGCAATAAAGGGTAATGGGGAGCGGGCAGGGAAGTGGAGCTGAGTCCATGATCAGATCAGCTATGGTCTTATTGAATGGTGGAGCAGGCTCAAGGGGCTAAATGGCCTACTCCTGCTCCTATTTCTTATGTTCTGTATCTAACCCGTGCTGGGAGTATTTGATGGGACAGTGTAGAGGGAGCTTTACTCTGTATCTAACCCATGCTGTACCTGCCCTGGGAGCTTTACTCTATCTACCACGCTCTGTTGAGAATATTCCTGTTCACATTCTGTCCCCAGGTTCACTCTGATAGGGTGACAGCCGTGACTGAAACCAATGAACTCATTGTGACGACGTCGTACGACCAATCTGTGCGCCTGTGGGATCGCGTGTCCCTGAAACAGGTAAACTCTGCACATTCATCCATTTTCTCTCTCTCTCTCTTGGTCACATTCTCCACCTCTCTCTCTCATAATGCATATTCTCTGTCTCTTGCCTACAGGTGGGTCTCTTTACCTGCCAGGCACCCGTGCTATGCCTTGAGGCGAATCCTGTCTCCCCCGGGGTGGGTGTCTGTGGGGACTCCTCAGGTAATGTCTACTTCTTGCGCTGGAATAGCCGCCCTGCCAAAGGTTAAACCAGCCCAGTCCCTGGAGCAGAGGAGCATCGCCAGGAGCAACATGACCGTCCTCCGCGACAATACAGTCCCGCCGGGGGAGGGGAGGGGAGAGGACTGGAGCCAACTGCGATTGGAATCATTAATGCATGTGTCCCGTTTACACACTGGGAGGGGAGTCTCTCCCTCAGGGCCCCCTTTTAACAAGGGTTCAACATTAACGTTTTCTGTTGATTTTCTGAATTCGAGGGCAGATTGCTTCCAAATACGGGAGAACATTTAACGGGTGGAGGGTTTAGGACCTCTGAGTTTACACATCCTTCACAAACTCAGGCCTGAGGGTTAATTGAAATGCTGCCTATTTCTTTTTGAAGGTAAATAACTAAATGTTTCAATTGATACTTTGCTGATCTCACTGAAAGAGGAGCTCCCTCTAATCTCTCACATTGTGAATTTTGCTGATGCCTGAATCTCCTGCCCAGTGCGGTACGGAGCCCCACAGGGAGTAGGAAGAGCCCAGGTTCCATCCCCCCCTCCCTCAGTCTGTGCTGAGTTAGCAGGTCCCTGCCGGGTGGTGGGACAGGGGGCTACAATTGGTGGGGAGCGAGCAAGCTTACTCTGATTGCGAGAAACATGGATCAGACTAACTGCAGTGCAAGCATGATTGAATCTGTGTGCAGGATTAATCATCAAATAAAAGGAATGATAACACCCACGTATTGTCTGTGCTTCCAATCTGCCCCAACACCACACTTCTCACCAGCTTCTTCTCTGCTCGTTCTCAAAACTTCCGTGCAGCTTTCTGTGAGGACTGAGCCCAGTGCATTCAGAAATCCCAATTCCAAATCCAGTCCTAGAATGTAGTCTAGATGGGGCAGTGGGGTCAGACACTGACCTTTCACCCTATGGGACCCGAGGTTAAACAGACTATGTAATGGAACACCCCAATGTCTTCTTGAGCCCATTTGCAGTCTCATTACTCTTTGGCAAACCTCCTACTTGTGTGTCATCACCAAATGTTCAGATTCTTCTCCCGACCCCCAAATCTGAATTGACTATAAAATACTCAGACAAAGGGCCCAGCAATGACCCCCGGGATAACCACTTCTGATCCGACCCTCTGTTTCCTGTCCCTGACCAACTTTCTCCCCACACTTGCATTTCTTTCTAAACTGCCCACCTGAGGATGTTGGACATTCCCCGGGAACCTTCAGACTGTTGCTCACCATTTGCCTCATTTTACTTGAAGTCATCTATAGTCTCACCAAATAGTGTCGGAGCCTCCCGGCCTGAACATCCAGAGGTTTCCGGTCGGCCTCAAGGAATTTCCAGCAGATTTCTTCAAATCCAGTGCTGCTTTTCCTCAAAACTGCTGGAAGTTCTGGCGTGACTTTCCCTGTGGGGAAAAAAATCACATCAGGTTAGGGGATGGAAGAATTAATGGGCCTTTTCCAGAACTAGATTTGAGTCTTAACTCTGTGCTAATACTCTTACCTAGAGGGTTATAAAAGATGTGGGTTCAAATTCCCACTCCAGAAACTTCAACCTATAATCCAGGCTAACACTCCCAGTATTGAGGGAGGGCTGCACTCCCGGAGGTGTGTCTTTTGGATTAGATGTTAAACCGAGGCCGCCTCTGCCCTCTCAGGTGGATGTAAAAATCCAATGGCCGCTATTGGAAAAAGAGTTGGGGAGTTATGCCCGGTGGCCAATACTTGTTGCTCAACTAAAACTGATGATCTAGTCATTTATCACACTGCTGTTTGTGGGATTATGCTGTGCAGAAATTGGCTGCTGAGTGTCCTACAATAAAACAGTGGCCTCATTTATAAAGCCCCCACCCCCCCGGACATTGGCTGTGAGGATAGGGAAGTACTGAGGTGGTGAAAGGCCCTGGAGAAATGCAAGTTCCTCCCCCCACCCTGCCTATGAGGGACCACCAACCCCTCTAATCTCATTCTCTATCTCTCTGTCCTCTTGCTGACCCCCAGGCTCGGAGACTCTCGGAAAATGCAGGGCCATTTTCAGAGGCATCCAGGATCACAGTCAGGGGTCCGGGGTCATGGGCTGCACAACCTGGAGCTGTTTAACGCTGAGCAGAGGCTGCAGACAGCCTATGACCCCCCGACCCTGAATCAATGGCAGAAACATACCGACATGTTGTGACAGGCGGAAAGCACTGTGGCGTCATCTGCTGCAGGGTAAAGCAGCATCAGCCATGGTTTGTGTGACATACAATTAAAAACAGAAAATGCTGGAAATACTCAGCAGGTCATCGACCTGAACCGTTAACTCTGTTTCTCTCTCTAGAGACGCTGTCTGATCATCTGAGTATTCCAGCATTTTGTTTTTATTTCAGATTTCCAGCATCCGTAGTATTTTGATTTTGTATGTGTGCAACATGCAGTCGGCCATGTTGGTGTGACATAACCCGCTGTGAATGTCTGCCATTTCTTTAAATCAAACAGCTCAATTAAAGGAAAGGTAACTTCAGTTTCCATCCAAATAACTGCCTGATCTTAATCGATAAAAGTGACAGTCTGGCGTACAGGATCTCATCCAATATAAAGTGAGACAGGGCCTAGTGCAATAATAATGGTGATAGGATCTTGTGGAATTTAAACAGACATGGTCTGGTGCAGTAATAACTGAGATAGGGCCTCGTGTAATATAAATAGACGGGACGTAGTGTAATTTAAATGACATGGTCTAGTGCTGCAATAATGGATACAGGGCACAATACAATATCAACAAAGACATGGTCTAGTGCAGTAATAACTGAGACAGGGCCTTGTGTAACATAAACTTTGACACTTACACCGAGATGCCAAATCCAGGAACCACTTACTCTGAGACACCAAATCCAGGGACCACTTACACTGAGACAACAAATCCAGGGACCACTTACACTGAGACGCCAAATCCAGGGACCACTTATGTCATGTATTCAACTGTCATTGTAACCCATGTATAAACTGACCTAAGTTCTACACCGTGAGAACATTGACCACTAGGTGGTGAACTTGTGGGAGACACTCCTAACCTGGACTTTCAGGTATAAAAGGGGAAGCTCCACCCACCTTCTGCACTTCAGTGCTGGCTAATAAATGTTACTGGTCACAGAGTGACCACCTCTCAAGTATGGGCCTCGTGTGCATTTATACTGTATAGTAAGGACATATCATTGGCGACGAGAAACTGGGATTTAAACCATGCGAGCATGGCCACTAGCACACAGACGAGAGGTACTGCGTTGGTGATGATTGGAACGATTTTATTGAGAGACTATAGCAAAGTTTTGTCACTAAGGAATGGCTGCGACAGGATTCGGCCGACAAACGCAGGGCTCATCTTCTGACGGTTTGTGGATCCAGGACGTACTCCCTGATGAAGGACCTTCTAACGCCAGAGAAACCGGCGGACAAGACTTTTGAAGAGCTCAGTAAGTTGATCGGGGAACACTTTAAACCAGCGAGCAGCATGCACATGGCGAGACACCGGTTTTACACGCACCGGCGGCGAGAAGGGCAAAGCGTTCCAGACTTCGTGGCAGACCTCCGGTGACTGGCGAGACTATGTAAGTTCCCAGATGCATGCAGAGGGGAGATGCTGCAAGACTTTTTTTATTGAGGGCATCGGGCACACTGGGGTTTTCAGGAAACTGATTGAGACCAAAGACTTGACCCTGGAAATGGTGGGCTTTAATGGCCCAGACAGTTATCTCAGGAGAGGAAGAGACCAGAATGATGTTTGACAAAAATCTTGGCTTAAATGCAGAAAATGGACAGGGAGTCAACACTGTTAATGCAGCACACAGTTCTCAAGGCAGACAGGGGCAATCGGACATGCCCGAGCATGTAGTCGAACCCAAAGGGGGAATTCAACAGAGACAATGGCTAGCTGAATGGCGATTCATGCCATTGCAAGCGACAATGGGGCCATCAACACCAGTCAATGGTGCGCTTAAGGACAGTTACAGAGACAGTCAGACGATCGACTGGTAATGGACCTTTTGTTTCCAACAATGGCTCATATTGGAGGTGTGGAGGTAAACACCCAGCCAGAGCTTGCAGGTATCAGCAATATACCTGCAGAAATTGCTATGTCAGCGGTCACTTGGCACGTATGTGCAGGAAGCCTGCAGCCAGGTTGATGTACGAGGAGGACGTGTCCGATGTAAGCCCTACGAGGCCAAATGAACACTGGGGGAAATTGCTAGAAGCTGAAGTTCAGTGAGTTCATGTGGAGCACAAATACAGTTCATACACCAGGATGCCACCGATAATAATGATAGTGCTCCTCAATGGCATCCCAGTATCAATGGAGCTAGATACGGGGACCAGCCAGTCCCTGATTATCAAACAGTTCGCCAAGTTGTGGGCGTCCAAGGCCAGGAGGCCAAAATTATTGCCGATTGATGCACAGCTACGGACACATATAAAGGAGATCATTCCGGTGCTAGGCAGCGCCACAGTAGTCATGACCCACAAAGATTCAGAGAACAGATTGTCCCGGGGGATGGTCCCGCACTACTGGGGAGGAGTTGGCTTGCTGTCATGAACTGGAAATGGGGCGATGTCAATGCAATTTCTTCTGTGGAGCGAATATCATGCTCACAGGTCCTGGACAAATTTGACTCATTATTTCAACCTGGCATTGGCACTTTCATGGGGACCAAGGTAATGATTCAGATAAACCTGGACGCTAGGCCAGTACACCACAAGGCCAGAGCGGTGCTGTATGTGATGCGGGAAAAGTTAGAAGGCGAATTGGACCGCCTGCTGAGGAAAGGCATCATCTCGCCAGTCGAATTTAGTGACTGGGCGAGCCCGATTGTGCCGATGCTCAAGTCGGATGGGTCGGTCAGGATATGTGGTGATTATAAGGCCACCATCAATCGTGTGTCACTCCAAGACCAGTACCATCTACCGAAAGCGGAGGACCTCTTTGCGACGCTATCCGGTGGCAAACCTTTTTCAAAATTGGACCTGACCTCAGCTTACATGACCAGGAGCTGGCGAATGAGTCGAAGAAGCTGACCACCATTATGACACACAAGTGGTTGTTTGAGTACAACAGCTGTCTGTTCAGGATTCGCTCAGCCGCCACGATCTTTCAATGAAATATGGAAAGCCTCCTCAAGTCGATTCCAAGGACGGTGGTTTTTCAAGAAGACATCCTCATCATGGGTTGCGATACTGAAGAACACCTCCACAACCTGGAGAAGGTGCTACACAGACTGGACCAGGTAGGGCTGTGACTGAAAAAGGCGAAGTGCATCTTCCTAGCTCTAGAGGTTGAATTCCTGGGGATGAGGGTAGCAGCTGACGGGATCAGACCAACTGCATCCAAATCAGAAGCGATCCAGAGAGCACCCAGACCCCGTAACACGACTGAGCTACGTTCTTTCCTGGGGCTCCTGAACTATTTTGGTAACTTCACAAATTGAGCATGCTGTTAGAGCCGCTGCACATGCTCCTACACAAAGGTCGCGAATGGGTATGTGGGGACAGCTAGGAAAAGGCTTTTGATAGAGCACACAATTTGTTATGCTCCAACAATCTGTTAATGCTATACGACCCATGTAAGAAACTTGTTTTAACGTGCGATGTGTTGTCCTATGGGGTCTGGTGTGTGTTGCAGCATGTCAATGCCAAGGGTCAGTTACAGCCAGTAACTTATGCCTCCAGAAGTCTGTCCCAGGCAGAAAGGGGCTATGGGATGCAAGAAAAGGAAGTGCTTGCATATGTATATGCAGTAAAAAAAAATGCACCAGTACCTGTTTGGCAGGAAATTTGAGCTGGAGACAGATCACAAACCCCTAACGTCCCTTTTGGCCGGCAAATGCATCGGCCCGCATACAGAGGTGAACATGAGTAGGCCATCTAGCCCCTCGAGCCTGCTCCGCCATTCAACAAGATCATGGCTGATCTGGCCGTGGACTCAGCTCCACTTACCCACCCGCTCCTCAACCCTTAATTCTCTTATTGGTTAAAAATCTATCTATCTGTGACTTGAATACATTCAATGAGCTAGCCTCAACTGCTTCCTTGGGCAGTGAATTCCACAGATTCACAACCCTCTGGGAGAAATTCCTTCTCAACTCGGTCTTAAATTGGCTCCCCTGTATTTTGAGGCTGTGCCCTCTAGTTCTAGTCTCCCTGACCAGTCGAAACAACCTCTCTGCCTCTATCTTGTTTATCCCTTTCATTATTTTAAATGTTTCTATAAGATCACACCTCATCCTTCTGAACTCCAACGAGTAAAGACCCAGTCTACTCAATCTATCATCATCAGGTAACCCCCTCATCTCCGGAATCAGCCTGGTGAATCATCTCCAAAGCTAATACATCCTTCCTTAAGTAAGGTGATCAAAACTGCACGCAGTACTCCAGGTGCGGCCTCACCAATACCCTAGACAGTTGCAGAAGGACCTCCCTGCTTTTGTACTCCATCCCTCTCACAATGAAGGCCAACATTCCATTCGCCTTTCTGATTACCTGCTGCATCTGCAAACTAACTTTTTGGGATTCATGCACAAGGACTCCCAAAAGAGTTCATGCACAAGGACCCCCCAGGTCCCTCTGCACCGCAGCATGTTGTAATTTCTCCCCATTCAAATAATATTCCCTTTTACTGTTTTTTCCCCAAGGTGGATGACCTCACACTTTCCGACATTGTATTCCATCTGCCAAAACAAAGCCCATTTGCTTAACCTATCTAAATCTCTTTGCAGTCTCTGTGTCCTCTACACAACCCACTTTCCCACTAATCTTTGTGTCATCTGCAAATTTTGTTATACTACACTCTGTCCCCTCTTCCAGGTCATCTATGTATATTGTAAACAGTTGTGATCCCAGCACCGATCCCTATGGCACACCAGTAACCACCGATTTCCAACCCGAAAAGGACCCATTTATCCCGACTCTCTGCTTTCTGTTAGCCAGCCAATTTTCTATCCATGCTAATACATTTCCACTGACTCTGCGTACCTTTATCTTCTGCAGTAACCTTTTGTGTGGCACCTCATCGAATGCCTTTTGAAAATCTAAATACACCACATCCATCGGTACACCTCTATCCACCATGCTCGTTATATCCTCAAAGAATTCCAGTAAATTAGTTAAACATGATTTCCCCTTCATGAATCTATTCTGTGTCTGCTTGATTGCACTATTCCTATCTAGATGTCCCGCTATTTCTTCCTTAATGATAGTTTCAAGCATTTTTCCCACTACAGATGTTAAACTAACCGGCCTATAGTTACCTGCCTTTTGTCTGCCCCCACTCACGTTAGCCGCCTATGACTATACAATTCGCCACAGACCGGGCACTGAAAACTGCACTCAGCAGGTTCCCACTCGCCACCACCGAGGGGGCAACCAAGCATGCTGCTGAGATGGTCATGGCTGTTGAAGCTTTCGAAAGCGAAGGCTCACCCGTGACAGCCCGTCAGATCAAAGTCTGGACAAATAGATTCCCGCTACTGTCTTTAGTCAAGAAATGTGTCCTGAATGGGGACTGGGCAGTCACGTATGGGGCATTCCCTGAGGAATTCAAACCATTTCACAGGTGCAAGGATGAACTCTTGATTCAGGCCGATTGCCTACTGTGGGGAAACTGAATAGTCATGCCCCAGATGGGCAGAGAGATGTTTATCAGAGAACTCCACAATGAGCACTGTCATGATGAAGGCCATTGCCAGGAATAGATGTAGACC